>NW_006263526.1:38501-43047 GCF_000469605.1 Apis dorsata | reverse complement strand
ATGTATAATAAAAAATTGATATATAATAATGTATATAAAATTGATTGTATAAAAATTTATTATTAATGTGAAAAGTTACTATTTATTTAAAAAATAACTTTGTTATATTTTCAGCATCATTACTATGATATTGTTCCATTTTCACCATTTCATATGCCCAGATTAGCAATAAAACAAATTTTTTTGAGAAATTTTTATGAAAATATATCAATATCTGAAAAATTATCTTGGTATAATTTGATGGGCAAATTCAGCTGCACAATGGCAAATTCAACTGCACAACAAAAATTAAATCAAGCACCAATGGAACCTTTCTTGGAAACATATTATAATTCTAGCAATGGTTATGAAATTCCTTTAACATGTCCATCAGAAAATTTAGCATGTGAAAGCAATATGCAAACAGTCGTTCTTGGTACAGATACATGTGTTGAAACTTCAATGTCCTTGAAGGATAAGTACATAACTGATAAGCAGAGATATAAAGCAATGAGAAAATGGAAATATTCTAAGAGAGGTAAGATTATTATTGTATGCATATGCACATATATATGTAAAACGAAATACTTGATATTCATTATATAATTTTTCCAGAAAAGCTGACCTCTAATTCTGAAGAATGTTTTATTTTAAGAGTATTATCCTTCAACATTTTGGCACAATATCTACTGGAAACATATCGGTTTCTATACAAAGAACATGACAAACAGGCACTATGTTGGGAGATTAGGAGGCAACTTCTCTTAGAAGAAATTTTAGCAGCACAAGCTAATGTTAGTTTCTAATAATTTTATATACATTTCTATTGCTTTCCCAGTATTATATTATTACTATACATACTATTACTTTCTTAGTATCATACTCATTTCAATATTTTAACTTCTAAAATTAATATTGATAACATTAATAATTAAAATTAAGATAATTATTAAAGATGATAAAAAATATTCTGTGATTATAAAGAAATATTTTATCTTTACAATATTAATATTTTTATAATATTTGTTATATAATACTTCAGAATATTTTGTATAAGAATTAATTAAATTAGAAATTATTATTTTATTACATTATTATATATTAATTATATAAAATAAATACATTATATATTAATTTTTTTAAAAATATTATGTAATTGCAAATATATAAAATGAAATAATTATAATATAATTATAAGGATATGATGTAAAAATAAAAAAAAAATATTTAATATTTTTTCATTCAGAGTTTCGTTTTTGATTGTCTATAAATAAATTTTTAATTTGAATGAAAATAAAAAAAAAATTTTATCTATTTTAAAAAATAGATTTTTAATATAAAATATCGGAAATTTGTGATTACATACATAAAGACTTAAAAGTCATTTTATAATTTTTGTTAAGATCACTTGTGATCAAATTTGATTTTTTAATGTAAATTATTACTTAAGAGAATTTATAAAAAATGTATATTATTCTTCAGGTGATTTGCCTTCAAGAAATGCAAGAAGAACATCTGGAAGAATTTTTAATTCCATTCAAAGAATTGGGTTACAATTATTTGTATAAAAGACGAACAAATGATAAAAAAGATGGATTGCTATTTCTATATCATTCTGATCAACTCACTTTAATAGACTATTCAAAAGTTGAGCTTTATCAATCTGGTATAGAATTGTTGAGTAGAGATAATGTTGGAATTATTGCAAAATTGGCAGTTAAAAAAAATCCTCAAATACAATTAGTAATTGCTACAACTCATTTACTTTATAATCCAAGACGAAATGATGTAAGATTAGGACAAACTCAACTTCTTTTAGCAGAAATTGAAAGAGTTGCTTTTCTAGAAAATACCATGTAAGTAATTTCTAAAAATATCTTATTTATTTCAACTTTTATTAAAAGAAAATGTAATTTGTAAAAAATATGTTTTGAATATATTCAAATATTATTATATTTCTTTTAATATAAGTTTTCAAATATGTATTATATATCCAGAAATTTTGTATAACTTTTATAATTTTCTAAACTTTTACCATTTTTTTCGTAATTATACAAATTTTTAAACTTTTATCTTATACTAAAGGCATTAAAAGTTCGTGTGTAAATATATAAGGATGAAAAAAAATATGAGAAATTTTAAAATTTGAACCCATACATTTTGATTAATGATCTGAAGTTTTACATTCATATTTAAGATATTTCCTTGTCTATTTCTTATCATTTTGCACTTACTAAATCTTATAAATATAAATATTATTAATGATATTGAATTAGTAAATGAGTTTCTTTTTTGTTGAGATCTTTGATTTGGTTGCATTTGTAATAATGAAAAAAAAATAAGAATGCACGTGAATTGATATATATTCAACATATATGAACCATTTGAATAATTAGCCCAATAAATTCATTATTAAATTTAAGAAGATATATAGATTTTTTGAATGTAATATATTATATAAATAATATAGAATGATCAAAAAGAAATTAAATGATTTCATATTTAAATATTTTTTATATATGATATAATAATTAATGTTACATTTTTTTTAATAATTAATTATCATAAATTTTAATTACATATTGTAATTATACCACTTAAAATGATTTTAAATTTATATATATATATATTTTTAATTATTCCTATCTATTTGCATGTGTTTCATAAAATATAATTAAAACAATATTAATATTATTACATTTTAGTATCAGAATATTAATGAAAAAAAAAATATATATTTCAAACAAATCATTTCATTTATTTAATTAAAGTATTTAATTTTTGTAATTTTGATAGGACGGGTTCCAAATATCTTCCAATTATATTAATGGGTGATTTTAACTTGGAACCTCATTCTGGAGTGTATAAATTTATTGTTGAAGGAGCATTTGAATATCAAGGAAAAGGGAAAAACCTTGAACAAACAGAATATCGACCTTTATCAAATTCTCTTATTCCTCCTCGACTTTTTATTACTGATAATTGTCAACATTTTAATGTATTAAAACATAGATTACATGGAGAAGGGACAGATAAAGTAATGGTATGTTAATAATAATAATAATTAATAAATAAAAAATGAATAATAATTAAAAAAATATAATTATTCAATTGTCTATGAAGAAATATTAAATTGTTAATTTTTTTCTTCTTATGTTTTATGTTTTATCAAATATATACATATATATTTACAATCCAGTTAATTCAATAAATTATACATGTTTTATATTCAAAGATTTGAAATATGTGAATGTATAATTTTTTTTATTTAATTAATTACATATTTAATTTCTCTTAAAGTATTTAAAGTATTTAAATGAATTAAATACTTTATCTGTTACAGCTGGAAAGTAGTGAGCATCAAAAATTAGAAGAAAATATTTCAGCAAATAATTCATCAAATTATTGCGAAGTAAATATAGATACAACAAATCTTCAAACGATAGAAATTGCGGATGATTATCATGTAAAATTCTGTTCTGGTACTTTAACACATCCTTTCCATTTTAATAGCGTATACAAACATAAAAATTATCATGGAGAACGGGAAGTCACAACTAATCAGGGCGAATGGATTACTGTTGATTATATTTTTTATAGTGGTTTAGAACTTCTTGAAAAATATAATTTACCTACGAAATGCGAAAATTTACCTATAATACCTAATTTTGCAGTCGGTAGTGATCATTTTTGTTTAGGAGCAACTTTTAAATTACATAAAAGCAAACTTTAGAAAACTGTTAATATTGTGTTAATATAGAGTGTTAATATATTCATAGAATACTTTTGGAAAGTGATTTTAGAGATCAAAACAAATATAAAATTTGATTAAAATTAAAGCTTATTTATCAAATTATAAGTAATTAAAATTTCTGTTAAATGGAGACAAAGTGAGATAACAATACAACAAAGATAGAAATGTTATATTCTATCTTTGTTTCGAGTTATCTTATAAAAACTTCAATTACTTATAATACAATATATAAATTTCAACTAATATTTTTATATCAATTTTTGTGTTTATTTTAGCCTCAAGAATCAATTTTCCAAAAATCTCACAAATATGTGACATTCTATATAATATAGTAAAAGGTTGTTAACTTTGACGTATAGAACACGTTTTTATATTAAACGAATGAAAAAAAAAAAATATAAAAGATAATATAAAAAAATATTATTTTGTTTAAAAAATTAAAAAATTCGCTATTTTCCTTCATTATAATTGATAAAAATAGAAAATATTGTAGTTTACAATGATTTATAATATAGAATATGGTATATTGTGTAGATTAAAATATTTATGTAGGGTGTAAAGACTAAATTTATAATACAAAATTATTGTTCTTTATGTATACTGATATTTTTATTATTATACTTGTTTTTTCTGATATTTTATTAAATATAATTATATTTTTTTAAATATTTGCATCACAATATTTTTAAATTATAATATTTTTTGATTTGAAAATTTTTTTATATTGAGGATAAAAAGTAATTTAATTGAAGTGAAATTTTATTTTATTTCATATAAAAATGTATATAAAAAAATTACTTTACGTTTATATAT
>NW_006263526.1:35185-38062 GCF_000469605.1 Apis dorsata | reverse complement strand
ATTAAATACTATATTATATACATAAATATATATTATATTATATATTATATTATATTATAAATATATATAAATTTTATTATATAATATATTTGAATTTTTATATATTCTTATTCTCCCATCATTTATTTTTCGATATTTAAATTTTTGTCTGTATATAAGAAAATAAATAATAAAATAGTAAAATAGGAAATAATAAAACAAAGAAAAAAATTAAAAATATTAAAATTAATAGAATCAAATGAAAGAAAAAAGAATAGAAAAAATGAAAGATAAAAATAATATAAGAATTGATTGCTGGCGCCATCTTTTGAGTATTAAAGACTTTTTTAGAGACATGATAAAATAGTATGAAAAATAACTGAGAATCAGTACCATTTGTTAAATGTTTTAGAAGAATATTTTCAATATTCAAAAGATGGCGCTGACTCAATATTTATATTATCTTATATTTCTAAATTATTTTTAGAAGTTAGTATTGATAATCAATTCTACCTATGTTTATCTTTCTTTTATTATTTTATTTTTTTTGTCTCATTGTGTTTGTCTCATATATATTTCATTTATGACTCTCTAAACTGGCACTGATTATCAAATTTTTATTCTATTTTTCTCCCATTATTTATTTTCTTTATTTATATTGCTCTGTAAAATTTATACACTCGAGACACATTTCAATATTTAATCAATTTTATTTTATTCTTTATATTTTTTAATTTATTGATGAAAAATCTTATCAGAGGTCATTCTTTCTCCAATTTTTATATATCGTAAATATGTTTCAGAATATGGGACACAAAATTTCATTAATTCTATTATGTGCCTTATCTATAATAATAAATATGTCCATATATAATTTCATATGTTAAATAATATAATTTATTTATTGCAAAAACTTCATTTTATCTTTTGAACTTTTATTATTATATAATTTTATTATTATTAATATAAACTAATTTAAATAATAATTTAATTTATTTATAATATAATATATATTATTAATATATAATATAATATTATAATATAAACTAATTTAAATTATATCATTAATATTTTTTATAATTGAAATATAATAAGGATTAATTCAATAAAATATATCACAATGATAAAATTCATTTATGTAAAATACCACGACTGACTTTTATTTATGTTTTACATTTATAATTTAATAAAGAACGATACACAGTATTATATTGTACAAAGTTCAATTCATCAAATTGAAAAGTGCAGAGCATCTTTAAATTATACATAATTTAACAGAATTTTTAATAATCAATTTAACATATAACTTAAAGAAAAATTATGCAATGAAATAATATTACAGATATTAAACATATAATGTCATATTCTATTAAATGGTTCTACATCAAAATATATTTCAGAAAGCAATAATTAGTAAAGCAATATATATTTTGTTATAAATATTTGCAATTAAAACTGAATATTATTTTAATTGTAAGACCAAATATTCAAATATTCTATAATATTTTTTCAAGTTGATCAAATGTTTTTTATATTAAAATATTTGATAATATCATATACATAATAATAGTTAAATATATTATAAAATATATCTATAAGAATGCTGAAAATTTTCAAGTATTGAAGTTGTATTAATCTATTGTAGAATAAAACATATTATAGAAGCAATTGTAGAATAAAATTATATTTAATGGCTATAAGATTCTACAACAAAGATTTGATTTGAAATATCCATTTTTAATCGCAAATAATGATGATTATATTGTATTGTATATCATATTTTAAAAATGTTTAATTCGAATATCACGTCTTGTGATTTATTTCACGATGTTATATTATAATTAGCAAATTAATATCAATGCTAGATGTATAAACAGCACTTTTCATTATGAAAAAGATAATGATTTAATTATTGGTCGTGCATTATTCAATTGTTCGTAAAAGTGTAAAAACATGAATATTGTCTTTTTTACTAAATAGATTTAAACAGATTTTGAAAATTTTGTTATTTTTTATTTTTAAATAAAAATTAAGATTAAAATGATGATTCATATTTTTACGTTAAGAATATAGTTTGAAATGTAATAAGATAATTTGTATACTGAAAATTATATCCATTTTTTATCATTATATTATATCAACTAAAACAATTGCATTCATAGTTTTTAGATCAAGTCAGATTCTTTGGTACTGAATGATTTTTCTTATCGCGTTCATATGTATAACTATGAATATTCACATTTTAATAACAAAGTATATATGCAA
The DNA here is from genome assembly GCF_000469605.1 of Apis dorsata. NCBI lineage: Eukaryota > Metazoa > Arthropoda > Insecta > Hymenoptera > Apidae > Apis > Apis dorsata. The sequence goes on along the minus strand of NW_006263526.1, from coordinate 35,818 downwards.
CTATATAATATATTCTTTTTCTTTAAATAGAAAATTATTGATAGTAATCGCATATTTCTGATAAAGAAGAATACATTATTCTTTAATCGAATATTTTAATATTTACGATTTTAGGCAAATTTCATTTGTTTATTTTTTAATTATGAAAAAAGTCTAAATTTTTAAAATAAATTAATTATCAATTTTCAATTTTCGTTTGGAAATGATAATTATAAATACTTATCTAAAATGTATAATTTACTATTAATTTTGACATGTTTTGTTTATATCGAAAATCAGGTTTTATAGATAAATCTATAGCATTTCTTATGAACGTCCTATTCATTTTCACAATATGTTACATTCGTATTATTAATATTTTGAGTTTTTTAATTTTAATTTTACACGTTTAGTTGCTTAAAGTAATGTCTGCAAAAAATTGACATCATTGAGGGCGGAGCATCAATTTTACATAACAATTTTTCTTCTCTTTCCGTTAATTTTTCTAAAGCTAAAGTATATTCTCTGTCAAAAACACCTGAAATAAACAAACAATTCATAATAAAGAATAAAATAAATATAATATATATATTATAAATAAATATAATAATAAACAATAATAAACAATAAAATAAAAAATAAGTATTGTTTATA
>NW_006263526.1:27559-34760 GCF_000469605.1 Apis dorsata | reverse complement strand
AATTTTCTCCTGAAATTGAAAAAATGAAAAAGAGTTTTCCATGTATTCAACTTTTTTTTTATATACACGTTCAATAAAATTAAAAAAAGTATTATTATTAATATACATAGTTATTTTAGATTTCATTGTATTTTTTACTGTTTCAGAATTTATTTTATAATTTTCAAAAATCAGTATCTTTTACGGAGACATACTTTCGATTTTTGATGCCATATTGAATATTTTAATATTAATAATAAAACATTTTCATAAATTATATTTGTAATAAAATTTAATTATCTTTTTTATTATATGCGTGCAGTAGATTAAAATATAAATAAATATTTAAATAAATAAAAGAAATAAAATAAATTCTATTTTATAATTTAATAAAAATTAACATACTTTGGTCAATATTTCCTCTTCCCAAAACTGTAAATGCCAGAAACAAAATATCTCGATATATAGAAAATAGTGGTTGATTAGATGATTGATTTTTATTTCTTTCTAAGGCCACTCTTTTTATAGGTTCCGCTAAATCATTTCGTCGAACGTTTGTGATTACCGATTGCATTAATCTAAAATATATAAAAATAATAAATGAAAAATTATAAATGGAGTAAATTTTTATAAATAAGAATTTTTAAAGATCTTTTATTCACTAATAATCATTATAAATAAAAAATAATAAAAAATAATTAAAATATAATAGTCATGCAAATGAAAACTATGTTATTTATGTTCTTGATTTAAAAAAGATATTAATTGAAATCTTTCTATATTTATAAAATTATGATGATATTTTATTCTATTAAAGAATTAATTATTTCTAAAATTTAAAAACATTATCTATGAATAATTTCGACACAATAATTTTTTAGAAAATTTTTTGTCTATAAATTTTTTTATAATAAAATTTCGAAATGATAAAAATGAAATTTAAAAATATTTCTTTTTTTTTTTATTCTTTGATTATTTGATTTTTTAATTTCTTTGATTTTTTTTATTTCTTGATTATTAAATTTTTAAAATAATAGATTTTTATAGATGTTGCATTCAATAATTTATATATTACTTAGAAAATATCAGTTATAAGAATAATTTGAAAAAGAAAATTTCTATTTTAAATTTATAAAAACACAGAATATTTAGGATTTTTTTTTCAGGCATTAAATGATATGCTGATATTTTAGTGATGTCAATATTTCTATATATACTAATCGTTTTTACATTATCATTATTAATATTATATCGATTCAAATCGATCAATAATGAAATTATTAATAAATAAATTATTATAAATAAATTATGAATAAAATAAAGATGTTTTTTTATTACTAATATTAGATAGCTATATATATATTATATATTTTATTATTATAGAAAGTTTAACTTACGTTTTGTCATCTGCAATATTTAACTTCCATTGAAGATACATAGGTAAGCGATCCATGTGAAGTCTTTCGTTATCCCACATAGTTTTGACACCTACAGCATTATAATTTATGTGTTCTTTCTTCTTATCATTGCTTAGCCACAGATCAGGTAGATGACTCGTTAAATTAATTCTTTCGAAATACCATATAAGATTCCAATATACTATTGGATGTTCCTCAATAAACTTATGTTTAATAAGACACGCGTCACCCTCTTGACTTAAAACACTTTCTAGTTCTTTTCTTAAAACTAGAGGATTTAAGTATGGCACCGTAATAGGTTCTAATAATTCTCTTGGTTTATCTAATAATTCAACCAAAGCTCCCATTAGAGGATCACTTTTCTTTTCATTTTCTTCGCATCTTTATAAATAAGAAAATATAAATAATATACATATGTAAAATATATATATATATAATAATATACAATTTATAGAAAAAATTATATTTAAATAACTTTGTAAATTTAACATACCTATAATCTAATATTGTAATAGTAAGTAGAGGTACTGTTGCTTTATCACAGTACTGACAAACTGTGTTTAAATTCGAATCTTCTGGCTGCCAACCAGCCATTATTTCTTCATCATAAAGAATAGTGGCACAATGATGACATCTACTTGCACTAGATAGTACAAGCTCAATAGCAATCCGTTCTTCTAATTCTCTTGATCCTTTTGGATATAAACATTCAGCTAAATCGTATAATGCATACGGATCTAGATTTCCATCTCCTATTTAAATATGATAGCGAATTGTTTGGAATTCATACGTACGTAGTACATATATACAGGATAAGAAGACCGAATTTTATCCTTCAATTTATTAATAATAATAAAAAATTAATTGTATTAACAAAAGATATATTCTATTTTTATATACCGATTTTGATGAAACAGATGCCGATTTCGAGAACATGTTAAAGAATTAAAATTCGAACTCGAAAGTTTAATGAGAATAATTAAATAATATTAAATATTAAAATATCATATAAATATAATATCTTGCAAAAAAATCCATTGATTCTTTTTAAAACTCTTATTATCAATGGATTAAAATACTTTTGGAATATTTCTGAAGAATTTTGTAAGCTTCGTTTTTATAATTTTAATATTTGCTTATTACAATGAGATTTAGATAAGCAAAAATTGGAATATATAAATATTCAGTATATAAATAATAGTTATTGCTATTATTAGAAATTTTGTTTGACATCAATATCATTGATATATTTATTGTGATTCTTGACTTTTTTTATCTTTCACTCATTGTTTTTTTTGTATATTCAGCAAAATATAAAAAAAATTCTCATTAAGTTATGTCAGATTTTAATATCATTTTTTAATTAATATATTTAATATCATATTATAATTTAATAATTTATAATAATTAAATATCATTTTTAAATAAATATATAGTTTGAAATTTGATTTTTGGCACTTATTCAATATATAGTATTCTTTAATATCACTAATTTCAACTATTTATGAAAATCTTTGAAACTTTTATTACATATTAAAGTTTTATTATACTTTTGTTAATAAATAAATAAATTTTTATGAAAATTTGAATACAAATTAAAAAAACATTAGAGGGACATTATTTGGACCTCTTATCCTATAATTTTGTATACTTTTTTCATTTTTTTTTTGTTATATAAATAAAAAATTTAATTTTTACAAACCAGTTACTTTAAGAGGTTCATTTCTATCTTGTAAAGAACCATCCGTCATAGAATCCAACGATTCATGCGATGCTCCATGCGTTATTTTATATTCGCGTTCCTTTAATTTCACCGGAGTACTTGTTGCAGAAATAGCTTCTTTAATTTCGTCAAATTTTTTAACTACTGTCGTAGCAGCAGATTTTAAACTATTTAAACCACCAAGTATTATTTCATTGGATTTTTTTCCCGTCAAACTAGTAGGACTGAAACAAATAATATTCTTGATAATGATTTGATATAATTAAGTTAATATGTAGAAAATAATCTAAAACTTAAAGAATTAACAATTTTCATCAAAATAAGTGAAAAGAGATTATTATAGAATCTAAAATAAATTTTTTTAGCATAAAATTTAAAATATTTACGAAAAATTTGATATTATGTATCTTTTTATAAAATGAAGAAATAGAAATGGAACAAAAAAAATTCGGATTTTTTTTTGAAGATTCAAAAATTAAATTTAAAAATATAATCTAGATATCATAAATATATTTAATGGTTTCACAATTATGAATAAAATAAATTTATATTGTATAATACAAAATGGAAAAGTAATATGTGAAAAAGCGTTCAATTAAATTCTTCTATTGAATTCTATGGAAAGATGATTTTAATAATAATTTTAAAAAAAGCGAAAAGGTTTTGTGATTTATCTACATTCAATAAATTATAAAATTGACTAAAATATTTATTAAGTTCTTTTTACTTTTTTCAATGAAAATTGAAAATATTTTTATAAACTTTTAATAATCATAGATTATCATCTTCAAAATTTTTCTTATAAAAGTAATGAAATTAATTAATCTTATTGAAAAAAATATTAAAATATTAAAATATTAAAATTTTATTAATATCATACTTTTAAAAATAAATTTTGAAACTCTTTCTTTTATATTTACATTATTTATACATCATTCATTTTCGTTATTTTTGTGTATATAATAATAAATATAATAAAATTATATAATAAATATATAAATATTTATATAAATATTTTAATTATAAATTTATATATAAATGTTATAATGAAATATTTTATGATAATTAGGAAAGAAAAAAAATAGAAGAAAGCAATTCTAATTGGATTGACTCTATGCTTTATAAACAGCTTTATTGAAGAGATATAAGTATATTGTGATATTCTATCTAGAGAATATCGATGGATAGTTTTCTAAAATATTAATTATAATTTTAATTATTCTAAATCTCTAGTTATTCTAATTTTAGTTTTGAAAAGTAAAATTAGAATAAAAAAGAATGAAAACATGTAATGAGAATAATATAAACAATGTAATGAGAATAATATAAATAAATATAATAACTATTGTGATATGTGATAATTATTTAGAAAAAAAAATTATTTTACCGATTTTTATGACCTTGAAATATATTGTTAAGGTCATTAAAATGGAGATGGTCTTTTTTCTAAATATTTATCGAATTTGTTTACCATTATATAGACAATATCTTGTCTGTAATTAAGCATTAATTAGTCATATGTTACAAAAGCAATATCTACGAATTTTAAAATAGCTCATAAAATGTGCATTTTTAAACACTCATAATTTTTGATACGATGATTCCTTTAATTTATATTAATAATAATTTCTTTTATTTCTATTCATCAAATACAATTAAATAATAAAAAAATAAATAAAAAATGTCTCGTAAAACGAAGTTTAGCCCAGGTGATTACTATTATACAGATTATATTATAAATGTTCGAAAATTTAGAGTGACTTAGACTGTGAAAGCCATTTTTAACACCTGTTTTAAAAAAGAATATTTTGCGGTGGATGATGCAGAGACAGTATCGACCTTTGATGTCGTTATTATGTTACGATCGGACGAATTGCAGCTACTGCTTTAGGGGCTTCTAGCGAGAGAATCACCCTGTATGTTGGGCCACAGGCAAAACGGTTGAGAACCGCTGTGTGAAATTAAATATTGAAATTGTGAAGAGTTAATGGATAATTTGTAAGTTTATGTTAGTAAATAATAGTAATTTGCCTTACCCGAAGCTCAATTTCAAACTTGAACCTAAACTTGAAAGACTGGAGGTAACGCTGTCCTTTTGAGACCAAAGACTGCTTATTTCTAGTCGTTCTCTTTCCTTATCCTGTTCGCCTTGCTGTGCAACAGAATGTGGCATAGTTTCACTTCTTTGTAAATGACCACCTATCGCTACACCAATTTCATCTACTGTTTGATGAAATGTTGCACTACGAGGCAGAATATTACTGTAATATAAATAACAATTATAATAATGATGTATATGGACAAGAAATGATATAAAACATGTGATGTGATAAGAAAATAATAAGATCGAATTTATCGATATATTTAGATACAATATTATTTTATTTTTTATATATTCTTCTTAATATTTTAATTTGATTACAGATAATATTTTATTATTTCATAAAATTAAAATTTAAATTTAAAAAACAATTTTTTTATTGCATATTCAAAAGTATCTTAAATATAAGGAAATTAAATGCAAATAAATTAGAAGAATTTTTAAAATCTTTTGAAAAATTATGTGATTCTTAACTTTATATTAAACTTTATATTATTCCTGAAAATTTTTTTTGCAGGAAAAAATAAATAAAAATATTTTGTGCATTAATATATTGTATTTTTATCAATTTTATTATATTCTTGTTGTTTTGTGTTGTTACAATACTTTTTTAAATTTTTAAATTAAAATTGAATTTCAAAGCATGAAATCTTTCTATTATTTATTTATTAATTTTTAAAATATACAATTATTCTTAAAAATATTTGAATATTGGAATTTATGAAAATAAATTGAAAAAAATGTACTCTGAATTTGCACTAAATAATTGTAATTTTTTACAAAAATATGATCATAAATCATATAAAGAAATTATTTTTGAAAAAGGAAGTATTGCTGTAAACATTGATTTTTTATATTAAAATGATAGAATTTCATTAAAAAGATAAATATTGTTTGAATATAAAACAATAGAAATATGATAAATATTTATTTTAGAAAATTAAAAGTTTTAAAAAAATATTTTTTTTGAACTAAATATTTGAGACGATCACGTGATGAAAAATGTTTGACTATTGAAAATTTAAAAAAAAACTATGAATTAAAAATTACTTTTTTTCACTAAGTGAAAAACAGAGCAAAAAAAGAAAACATGCAAATACATAGATTGTAAAAAAAATATAGATGAAATCGAGAAGATATCATTGAAAAATTAAATCATAATCATTATAAGTTATTATTATAAAATGAAAATTCGTATGATTAAAATTTAGAGAAAAAAGTAAAGATGAATTAATTCGTTCGTTTTTGCTTGTATATATGTGTATCTTTTTTTTATATTTTTAAAATCATAATTTTTAATTTTTATATTCATTATTCTATTAAATAAATAGATCATTTTTTGTTTTATAAGAACTAGTCTCTTATTTTTTATAATCGATAATAGATATCTCAAAATATTATTTTTAAGTTTTTACGTTGAATTCTTAAGAAATCTTATGGTAATTTTAAAGAAATTGTTCTTATGCATCATTTATTAATTATTTAAAAAAACTTACCTTCGAAATAAAAGTGGTCCTCCTGGTCGTTCTTCAGCATTATTACAAACAGTTAAAGTACTTGTTGAACAATTTGAATCATTTTCTTCAGAAGGTGAAACAATCGGAGTTTCATCATTAATTAAAGCACCTAACGGATCATTTTCTGTGACTGGTGTACGAATAGGACTTTTTAATGGCGATTCTAAGTTTCGAATTATTCTGGAAATAAAGAAAAAATGTATTTGATAAATAGATATAATTTTTTTTTTTAGAAATATATAGGTTCAAAAATAAAAATAAAATTATCATAATTTTAAAATTAAATAATTACCTTTGATTTAAATTATCCAATTCTTCTGTTTGTATAACATTTAATGTTGCAGAATCTTTAACAATACTATTTTGTCGTGGAAGTTTTTTTATTTCAAAAGGTCCATATTCTGGCAGATCTGAGACAGAGCTCCCTTTAGTAGCTACCAATAATAATAATAATAATAATAAC
>NW_006263526.1:16404-27158 GCF_000469605.1 Apis dorsata | reverse complement strand
AGGGAGGGAGGGAGGGAGGGAAAAAAAAAGAGAGAGATTGATTTAATATTTAGAAAAAAGAAATAATACTCACAATCGCTATGGGCGGCTTCTGTATCTTGAGAATGAGAACTGTCAAGACTAGATCTAGAAAATGCATGTTCCATACTTGCAGTTTTGCCATCAATAGATAACAATTCTGCATTCGAACTTAATCTTCTTCTGGCACTTCTTTTACCAGCTCTTTTAAATAGAGCAGCTCCAACTATGGCATTTCTTAATTTATTCCACATTAACTGACTTGAATTTGTCATATCAGATGGCCATGTTGCTTCAAGTACAGCCTAAGCATAATAAGAAAGTATATTTCATAATTTATGTATTCGATTTTTTATGTTTTTAAGATAATCGCTATTTATTAAGGATTGTACCTTATTGTAAAATCCATAAGTGAGTGCGTTTGGTTGTACTCCACTGCGTTTCATATGAAATAATAATTTTACAGCTAAAACAGGTTGTCCATAGACACCACATAATTGCATCATAGCTCTATAGCAAACCTAAAATCGATATCTTTTACGGTAAAATTCGTTAACATAATTTAATTGCAACAATTATTTTAATACATAAGAACGGAAAAAAAATTTACTTCTTCAATAGGATCAAGATGTAATTTCGGCATTTTAACTAATAAATCATAAGCTTGATGTAAGATTGTAGCTGGTTGATTGGAAGTCTGTAGCATAGCCGGTAAATGCAAGAACCAAAGACTATAACATGTTCCAAGCAGACATCTACCCCATCTATCTGGCATTGCTGCCTAGAAAAACATTTTAAATTATTATAAAAAAAAAAAATAAAAAAAACTTTTATATTTTTTTAATTATTATATATAATAATATTGCTCTATTTGATATAATAATTATATAGATTTCCAAAAAAAATTTATTTATTGCAATTTGCTAAATATATTAATATTATAAATTAATTATTGAATGTATAATTTTATTCAAAATTTAACTGAAAAATATAATTTTTAGAAAATATTTATTTACTTGTTTACGTGCCATCCTTTGTGCCACTTTAATTTCGTGTTTAGTTCTACGTGCCATAGGACTTCCTGGTACTATTCCAAAGGCACTTAAATCTGGATTTCTTATGTTGAAATTTTTTTGTGGTCTTATTAATTCAGGATTCAATTTAAATGTACGATATATAATCGATGGTTGATTTGGGACAGGTTCAGGAGGAGGTATAAATACTGTTCGTTCGCTATGTTGAGATTCATCCAATTCCAAAAGAGGCACTAAAATATGTAGCTTAAGTTAAGATTTTTTTATTATTTAAATAACTATTAATTATTAAATTAATTAATTATTTATGATTATTATTATTTTGTGATTGTATATTTATAAATTGATAAAAATATATTCTCACCGTTTTCGTCCTCAACACGTTCGGTACATTCATCAAAAAATGCTAAACCTGCCATGTCCATATCAGATACAAAACTTCTTTCTTCTATAAATCTAAAAAATATAAAAGGATGTGATATATTATAAAAATATCGATCTTGAATGAAAGACACATATAGAAAAATTACAAAATTTTTTTATAATATCTTATAAATAATAATAGAAAAGAAAGAAAATAGAAAAAAAAAATAAAAATGAAATATATTTTATTAACGATTTATCTCAACATATTTATAAACATACTGATATATTATTACAAAAAATAAAAATTTATTAAAATTGTTAAATTAATCTCGTTGTTGTAAATGTGTGTATTCAATATTATATAATTTATAATATAATTATTATACAAATTATATTGATTATCTGCACATAAATATTTTTCAAGACTAACTTTTTATTCTTTGAATACATATAGGAAAACACATTTTATAGGATTGATGAGAATTAATAATTTTTGCCCTTAGCCATAAAAAATCTAATCCAATCGTGAAATTTTTAATGACTTATTTTAAATTTTAAATAATATCCAAACATTGTATTTCATCATATTGATCATTTGTAAATTGATTGATTCAATGAATAGTCAATATCGTCATAATTGAAAAAAGTAAAAAAAAATCAAAAAAAGTAAAAAATAAAAAAAAGTAGAAATAAACAAAAAAATACAATATATTTTTAATATATATAAAAACAAAAATCATATTTAGAATTAAATAAAAAAAAGTAAGATAAGAAAATTTAAAATGATAATAATGAAAAAAATATTTTATATAAAATAGATAAAAAACGAGAATATTACTATAGATATAAGAAAATATTTAAATAAGAAAATTTAAATATAAAAAAAATTAAAAATATTTTACGATAAAATAGCATAAAAGAATAGTAAAGAAAATTCTATTATTAAAACAAAAAGATTGTTTATTGAAAGTTGTATTTTTCAATATTTTTTGAAAAACAATTGTCTTACATGACTAAATAATAAAAAAACTGTGATCCTTTTTTCTTTAAATATTAATCTGTCGTAGCAAATATAAAATATATCATATTTTTACGATCCATTGCGGTAAATATAAATATAATATAAATTGTATTTTTATATAAATAAATTTTTTTGAAACAGAATTGTTACAATACTCTCATAAGAATCGCGATTTAGACTAAAGAACATTGGAATTAGAATTTACAAGATAAACAAAATGGACATATTTTAATATTATTTACTGTTGAGAGCTTTTAAAAGTTTTTGTATAAAAAAAAAAAAAAAAAAAAAAAAAAAAACATTTTATATAATATATAATATATAAAATGTAATAAATAAAATGTTAATAGTTTTTACCCAGAAAACTTTTACTCTTTTTACCAGAATAATATTGTGTAATCTATATTTGTAAAAAAATGTTATTTAATAAATTTGTTTCTAACTTTATTATACATTGTAGAACATTAATTATATAATTTGTTATTATAATTTTCTTAAGCTGCTTCTATAAAATAAAATATAGCAATGTAAATGTGAAATAATGATTGCTCTTTATTAAGCATAAAAAAACTAAGATTTTTATTATCCAAATATTCAAATAGTCAAAATAGTTATTATAATTTAAATTCCATTTCGAAAATCAATATAAATAAATATATAATTTCAGAATTGTTATTCAGAAACTATTAAAATTTGTACAATCAGAATATCTAAGTGTTCAAATTAAAAAAAATGTAATTATATTTTGATATTGTATTTATATATCCAGATAATAATTGTATTTCGATATTTATATATCCAGATAATAAGAGTTCTGAGAATTTAAATTAATGCAAATTATTTAAATTGTATTTATTCAATATATTCAAATACTTAGATCTAAAATAAATGACTTCAAAATCAAAATTCGAATTGATTCAGCAATAAGAATACTATAAAGAATCGATGTTCAACCATAATACTACTATAATATAATAAAACTAATAAATATCTTAAAAATAATTTGTTAAATTAAATACTAGAATTATATAAGAGAAATTAATAAGAACAAACCTTATAAACATTTGCGTTTTTACTAACATACTATAAAATTTTGCATGAGTTTTGTCTCGACTTCTGAGAAATGCTAATATGTTGAATAAACTAGTTGGATCTGTAGAACCAACCGTTGGTGCTTTTGTAATTGGTAATAAAAAAGCGCGGTAACCTTTAAGTATAGTAGCGGTAAATCTTAAAAAAGCATCTTGTATTTCAAGCTCTAAAGCTTGTTCTTTTCGTTTTTGTTGAAATTCTTTGTCCACACTGAATTCTTCATCCTCTGTATCTAAAAATTAAATTAATTAAAATAGTATAAAAAATAAACAAGCATAAAAATAATGAAGTGTTAAACATACCTTTCATGGATGAATAACTTTTGCCCAAAGAAATCAATTTTGAATAAAGATGTTCTAACCAATTTCTAAGTTGTCTAGCTGCTTTTTTCGGTAATAATTTCACATTTAAATATTTTTTGTCATCACAAATCGCTATGTTATTTGTATCTAAATTTACACAATTAACATCGGAAGGAGGATCATATAAATCGAAAAATCTAGAATCCACACCAATTAAAAATGGCAATGGGGCATGTAGAACCTACAATTGCAAATATATTATTACCTTTGTCGGCTTAAAATTAAACCGATAAAATAAAATACGTTACTTCAGCCAATCCAAGAGGACACAAAGGTATGTATGGACATTGCCATTTAAATGGAAATAGTATCATAGCGATTGCTTCGCTCACCGATGTAAGTACATCAGGACGTAATGAATGTACAAGTATTTTCTGTTCAGTAAGGATTAATAATAATATAAGTAAACAATTATCAGGTCCTAAATTGATAAGTAACTGACGAAAACTGGCACCCGATCTAGGTAGTGCCAAATCTTCTGGTTGTGTCAAAATCAATCTGTTCTTAGTACTTAACTGTACAAGAATTCTGGGTCTCTGTGGACTTGGAAATGGTATATCATACAAAAAATATGCTATATATTTTTCAATAGGAACTGATTGAGATTTGTTATTACACATGCTATGTAAAAAAACTAAAAATTTTTCAAATGTGTCAAAAAATGGCCAATGTGATAAGATGCATATAGATTTACTAATATTCAAAGATTGTGTTGCAGGATTTGTATATTGCAATTTTTCTAATTGCGATTCTGTAAGCTTTTTAAATATTCCGGATTGTTTATATGTTTTCATTTTTACTTGTTGATAATCAATATCTGCATGTTCAACTGAAACAAAAAAATAAGAAGGATTTTATATTTTTAACAAAAATTGCTATTTTTTTAAGACTTAAATTTTTTGCTCTCTTATCACTTTGATGTCAACACTTTATCTAGTATTAAATTTTTCTGTGAACAAATCAAATCCTAAATTTTTTTATTTTTACATTTATTTAATGTTTCAATTCCCATATTGGCATAATTTTCCTTTGCAAAATATTCTCTTTTGCAAAAATACTTTAAGGAAATAGTTTGTAAGAAAACAAAGATTAGGAATTAGAAATTCTAAACATAGAATCTTGACAATATTCATAAATGAGAAATATAAATATTATATATATCTATATCTTAAATAATTTAACTTAAAACAACAAATAAACTTATCATTTGAATTTGTAATTTTCTTTATTTATGAGTTTTTGGAAATATTTGTCTATATATGGTATATGAATTTTATAAAAACTGATTGATATTTGATCAATTATGAATATTTATATCTATTCTAGATCATCCAGATATCATTTGAATAAAAAATTTTTATAATATTTCGCATTTTAAAAAATTAAGAATTCAATATTTGGTAAATTGTATTGGAATTATAAAATTAAATAAGAAAAAATATATATCAAATAATAAAAAATAAAAAAAAAAAATAAAGAACCAAAAAATGATGACTCATCATTTGATTTTAATTATTTTTTGATTTTAATTATTTAGATATCTATTTAGTATGGTGAAAAAATATTAATAATATGTAGAATGAAAAAATAGCGAATTACATTGTACTGAATTATTATATAATATAAACAAAATCAATTGCAATTATGTTTTTAGTTAACTTTCTGTTTTTGTAATCATACAGAAATTATCTTACAGAAATTATATATTGTAATAGTTTCAATAAATTTTACGTATGGACCATTGATGCGAATACTATAAGTGATCAGTTTTGATAACAAGTAGCAAAAAATATGAAATTTTATATTAATTGTAAGTAATTATACATAAATATATGTATATATATTTATCATTATTTTTGAAATAAAAATGTAATGACTTTTGATGAATAAATAATTAAAGTCATCTCAATTTTCTTTTTAAAATTTTTTCTATTCTAATTTTGTTCTTATGAATTAGAAATCATATAATTTTTGTATCTTTAATTTTTGTTTTCAAAATTTCAAGATTCGAAATTAAATTTTAAAGAATGATTTTTTAAATTTGAATTACTTCAGTTAAAAAAAAAAAATATATATATATCTAATATTTTTGCTTGTTCTTTAAATTTAAATAAAGTTTTGTTTAAGTTAGAATCAAAAATTTTTTGCAATTATAGATAAAATATCTCATGTTTTTTATTAGGTCTTTAAGTCTTTAAGTCTTTTATTCGAAAATTTATAATAGTAATATTATAATATTATAATAATATGATAATAGGTATATATTTATAATAATATATATATATATAGTATATATAGTATAGTATATATAGTATATATAGTAATATATATAATACTTACCAGAATTTTTTATATTTTCCATAAATACATCTGGTTGTTGATTTTCTTTAAAATTTGGAATATCCATTTCTAATTCAAGTTCCTCATAAAATGTTAATGCTGATCCATATATTTTTTGAGCTGCATCAGCAACCGTTAAAACAAATGTAGAAAATACTGGTTTAGGTTTACACGCCACTTTGGGCCAACATTCTATTGTTGCTCCCATTGGTAAACAAAACATTGCAACAGAATTTGGAAAAATGAAACTGCTATAATCAACTATTGGATATTTATACAATATTGTAGGTTTAAATGATATCAAATTTGCCCGATTCATAGATTTCTTGTAACACAAAAACACATCACTACCCAGCATGCCTTTGTTTAAATTTTTATTGATGACACAGAATGCATGTGGGGGAGTTTCTCCTTTATTTGTTAATATCACACAAATATCAGTCACAACTAATGAATTGCATGGCATTTTACGACTTGCACGTCTATATGTCACAAATATTCTTGATGTTGAGTTATTTACATTAGCTAAATGTCCTTTTGGAGTTTCTAATATCATCTCTGCATCTTGCATTATACGTTCTTTACCATCATATATTACACCTGTAATATGTATTTCTTAATACTTTACAATGATATTAATTTTATTATATTAATAATTATTAATTAATTCTATATATAATTACAAAATTTCAAATTAATAAAATTTTCAATGTATATTAATTTAAACTGTATCTAAAATAATAGCAAAAATTAAAAAAAAATTTATCCTATTAAATTATAATTATAATTTTTTATTTTTAAATGTTTATTGCAAAATTATAATTTCTTTATATATATTAAATATTACTTATAATATAATTGAAAAATTTAAATTAAAAAATTAATAAACTTAATATTTCCTTATTTTTTAAATTAAGATTTAAGACATTAAGATTTAAGATATCAATTAAAGATATCTGTTATAAATTAATTTATATTAATTAATATTAATAATTTATATTAATTATATTAATTAATAATAATATAATAATTCATATCAATAGTATGTTATTTAAAATACTTATTTTATTAAACATATTGATGAATTATATGTAAACCTAATTTCTATACTATATACTATACTAAAATTATATAAAAAGCAAGAACATGCAATATTTTTTTAAATAAAATTTGAAATATTATAATTCCATAAAAATAATGATTTTTATATCTAGTTCTAATAGCTATATCAACAAGTATAATAAGCAATATTTTGATGTATTTTTATAATTTTATTAATGGTATTTTACACATATAAATTACACATTATTTTATTAATTATTTAAATCATATTATTTTATATATAAAAAACACTCATGAGTCAATCATTTTATAAAGTATGTAAAAATTTTAAATGCCAATTAATTATTCCATATATATATATATATAAATTTAATTAATTATTATTTGTAATTGAAAAATTAATTCAAGTAATTATAAGTTAATATTATAAAATCTAATTCAAATAATTTAATTTTAATTAAATTTTAATTTAAATAATTATAAGTTGATACTATAAAATTAATATTTACAAGACAAAAAATAAAATTGAAATATCAATATTACATTATTTATTCTAATTTATTAGTTTAGAAATCTTAATAATTCATTAATAAGAAATCTTTAGATTTTAAAAAAAACATTCGAAAAATTAATGTAATAGTTTATAAAATATTTTCAAAATATTCTATAATAACAGAAACTAAAATATATATATCTATAATAACAGAAAATAAAAAAAATAAAAAAATAAAGTAAAACTTTTTCAACATTGTCAAAAATATTTATATGAATAATTAGATAATAAATATATTTAAAATTACAAAAATTAAAAAAAAAATGTATAATTTTTATGTGTAATATATTATAATAATTAATAATTAAGACAATTATAAAGAGAATGTAACGAAGCATAAATAAATATATTGATATATTGAATAATATTGATTGCAAATAAGATATAGTAATATTTTCTATTTGAATATTAACATAAAACATGTATTTATAAGTATTTACAAATCCAACATTTTTTTCTTCTAATTACATTAATTTATATATTTTGTTAAAGATCAACCTACCAAAAATATTAAAATTACCTATTTTTAATGAATTATCATATTTCTCTATTACTTACAATAAATGTATATATCTTCTAGGATTTCAAACTTATTTGTTATTATATAATCACAATTTATATGTCCTTGGTGATTTCAATTTGAGTAAAATAAACTTTTTGCCTTGTATAATTTTCCAAAAAGAGCTTAAAGATCCAAAACTGGAAGGTGGAAGAACTATGATACCTGACTTAATGATTATATTTAAATATTTTTTATATATTTTAAAAATATATTTCATGAAACTTCATAAAAAAAATTTTTGAATTTAACTTTAAATATAAGAAATTAATCTCACAAATACTTATATTTTCAAAATTTGTCAAATTTTGTGAAAAAAAATTTATATTTCTTGTAACTTTAATAAAAAACTTTAAACATATATTATTGCTTGTATTATACTTTAAATTTTTATATAAAATAACAAAGGTATATTTAGTTAATTAGTTAATTAACATTTAGTTAATTTAGTTATTTAACAAATGATCTTGATTGTTATATTAAATGATCAAGAGTAAAAAATAATAAATAGTTTATCTTAAAGTATTTTAGTGTATTCCAATAATTTTATTTTTTCCTTTATTCTATATAAAAATTTGTAATGAGATATAATAATTCATCTTATATACATAAATATTGCACATTCTTTTTTAAAGATTTTATATTTCTTTTACAAAATTTATTAAACTGATATAATTAAATATTATACGATAAATTTTTTCAAATATTATTCATGTTTTTTTACACTATAATATATTTTAAATATGAAGATTACAAAATATTATATATTGCTTATACTCCATGAAATATATGTAACAATAGAGTATAATATAAACAAAGTATAACATTTATAAGACAAAAATTAATAAAAATAAAAATAAAATAATATATTATCTTTTATTATGTATTAAACATGAAAAATTAAATTTTTATTTATATATAAAATATANTATTATAAATGTTTTATTTTTATTATTGTATTATTTTTTTTATTATTAAAATATTTATAATTATTGTATATAATGTAAAATATATATAAATTGTAAAATGTAAGTATTAAATTATTTATATATAAAGTATTAATATTTTTAAATTTTTTTATCTTACCTATATCAACTAATGGTGGTTTATCACGTCCTCGACGATAACATAAATAACATTCATTTGTTCTTAGACTTCCATGATTTAAATCAGCAGGTAAACCTGAAACAGTATGTTCTAACAAAACATACCCTTCTGGACATTTTTCACCCAATGCAGGAAATATGATAGCAAGATCAGTAATTGGAGGTTTCATATTAATATCTTTTACATGTGTTCCTTCTTGATACCAATCTTCTAATTGGTCATTATTTTCATTATCATTATCAAAATCATTGTCTTGTCCAGGTAAACCAGCAATAACAAAATAATCTGCTACCCTCCTTTCATCCATGATTATCTAAATATTAAAATACAATATATAATATAATTTATTATATATATAATATAATATAATTTTATTATAGAATAAATTTACCAACTTTAAACAACAAAGCTTTTCACATGTCATTGAAAAAATCTTTTCTTATCTTTTTTTATGTATTTTAAAATTATTTCCTTTGATAGTCATTAAAAATATCATTCTGATAATAATCATTATTTTCCAAAAACATCCTATAAATTTATAGAATTAATTATTAATATATTACTAATATTCATTAAAAAAATATTTTTTTGTAAATTACCTTTTGGATAATATATAAATTCTAATCATTTAGTTTTTTAACTATATCTTTGTTTCAAACTTTCCAAGGTTATCACTTAATACAATAATAAAATTTAAATTTTGAAAAAAATACGGATATATTTGTTCATATATTTACAATATTCATAATTATTCTGCTAAAAACGTATTCTCTAGAAATGTAGAATTACATACATGCTAATTTAAATTACATGAGTTTTCTTATAAATGCAAAAAGTTATGAAATAAATGATCATGTTTTTTTAAAGTCAATAAAAAAATTCAGAAATAAATAATAAGTCATAAAAATTAAAACAATACTTCTAATATTTATAAGTTTTCACAAATATTTTATATAATAATCACAACAAAACTTTTTCCACAAGTCGTTTTGAAAGTTAAATATTTCTAGGTTATGTGTCATACCAACTATCTTATATGCGTTTACTCTAATCACGAGTGACGTTATTGAAATGTGACGCAAATTTTCTATTGAAAACTAAATTTTTTTTATATATTTTTTACTTTTTTGTTTCTTTAAATAAATATAACAAATGATTTCATAGAAAATTACAAAAGAAAAGATATGTGTAGATATAAGATTTGCTTATTAATAATATATGTATCAATTTTTTAAATTAT
>NW_006263526.1:13518-15404 GCF_000469605.1 Apis dorsata | reverse complement strand
TATTATAATTATAAATTTTAAATATAATATTATAAAAATATTTTGGAAAATTTGTACATAAAATAATTTTTTTTATATACGAATAATTAAGTTTATATTCATTATTAAATTAATAATATTTTAAAATTACTATAATTTTGATTAAATGTATTGAATCATGTATTGAATATTAATTATATGTATATTTATTCATACATATATAATATATTTTATTTATATTATATATTCTATATAAAATATTTATAAAAATATATAATAATATAGAATAAATATAGAATATTTTGAATAATCAATTCTAGATATCAAAACAATAAAAAAAAGTTTATTTATACATATGGTTATTTAATGAATTATAAGCAGTTGAAATTTATATTAGATTGAGTGAGATGACGATAAAGAGGCATTCAATTGAGCACGTAGTAGTACTGTACCGCAATGTCGCTTGTATCGAAATTTTATCTCAAGGAAAAGATAATTTATTGATATCCTTTTAAAAATACAATTAATTCTTTCAGAATTTTAATATAATATGCAATCTATGTATATCATAAAAAAGAAATAAATTTTATCTTTTTTTATAAATGAATTTTAAAATGAAATTCATTTATTATTTAACAAAAATTTATTTCGAAATTACAAATTACAATATATTTCATTATATTTAGCACTAATACAATGATTATACCATATTTTATTTAAAATCATAGATAAATTCATTATATTATATTGAAGCTATCTAGAATTTATAGAAACCAAATTAAAATCCATCCTTAAAGGATTTTGAATTGGAAAGATTGAATGTTTTTCTACATATAATTTGTCTATTTAAATATCTTATATGTAAAAAATTAAATTATAATTTTATTTAAAAAATTAAAGTCTATTTTAATAAAAAACTATAAACAAACTATATTCTTTTTTAGCAAGAATATATACAAAAAAGATTTGAAATAATACTAGAAAAAAATTTGATTTGTTATATAAAAGTAAATAAAATAAATTTTTATATATGAGACTTTACTTTTGAAAAAATTTTTTTAATTTGTTAAATGTTTTTTATATCTTTTATGAAATAATAAAAAAAACAAATGAAATTTAAAATTAAAAAAAAATAAAAATGCTTATCATTAAATTCAGAAAATCTTTTAAATAATATATATTAAATAAATAATTACATATAACTGATAAAAAAATTATATAAAAGAATATTATATAAAGAATAAATAAAAAAATAAATTAAAAATTAATATTCTAAATTATAATTTTCTAAATTATATAATTATATTTTATAAAAAAAGTAAATTTAATATTTTTAAATTAATAATAATAATAATTAATATCTATATAAAAAAATAATTGTATATTTAAAAAAAATATTTTTTTAAAATTATATTGTAGTTCTTATTATTTATTAAATGAAATTAATCTGTTCATATTTATTTGTTTTAATTTCATTTACTCTTAATTTTTTCTTTGTATTATATACATTACTTATATTATACTTGATTTTTTATCAAATGTCACTTGAACTTAGTTTTCTTCTAGTCATACAAATTCAAGAGGTTTGTTGTAAAAATAATTTATATTGCTCATAATATATTTTTTTAATATAACTTAATCATATATGTAAAATTATTTTAGCTTAATAATTATTTAATTAATTACATCAAACCTTACATACCTTTATAGAGTACCGCATTATATGTATAATGAACATAACCTAAAAAGTAAAAATATTAAAGATCATAGTAGTATTAATTTTAAATGAAATAATTAAAAAATGTAATAATTTGAAAATAATTATTTGAAGTATAAATTTAAAATTATATTACAAAGATAGAAATTTAAAATATTCATTGCATGATATTATTTTTTTGTAAATTCAT
>NW_006263526.1:6591-13329 GCF_000469605.1 Apis dorsata | reverse complement strand
TAATAATTTTAATAATAAAATTTTAATTATCTAATTATTATCATAATAATTTAATAATTATTACTTAATGAAATTAAATATGTGAAAGTTTTATAAGATAATACCTTTTTTGGTAAAATAATTTTGCATTTTATTCATACTTATTTGTTTATACATCCTATTTTACGCGGCAAAACTTTAATAATAGCAAAATTTAGCAAAATTTTAAATAAAATATTTTAATTTTAAATTTTAAATAAAAATTAAATTTTTAGTTTACTTTTGTATTTGAATCTTAATTTTGAACTTTATACTTTCTATAATACATCGAGACATTCTGTATATTTGTATGATGTATATATGTGTATATATATATATATATATATGTACATATATACATTTTTTTAATTTAAATTATAATATTGTTGCTCTTGTTTAAAATTTATATAATTCATAATAGTAACAACGCATAAAAGAATAATTTTAAAACATTTGTATTATGCGCATAAAATGTTAAATATATTTAGTAATCTCTTAGGAACGTCTTTTTCAGAAACAAGTTTTCTGAACGTATTATATTACAAACAAGCTACGTATACATAATATAAATAAATATCTTATTTAAATAAATAACAGGTATTCATAAGACGTTAGTAAGATTTTTTATGACATTTATGATATTTAGAAAACATTATTATTAATTTAGAATAGATATATTAAAAATATTTAATATATTTATTCTATTAATCATATATTGATATTTATTCGATATATTAATATCTATTCTTCATTAATCTTTATTAAAATATTTATTTATATAAAAGATTGCATATAAATAAATTACAATTACACATAAATAAATTATTCATAAAAATATATATAAAAAATGTTATATGTACATAATTATTATTACATATACATATAAAACATTCACACTCGAATTTTAAATCACTTATTAGTTTTTCTGTCTTTATCATTCTGATTTTAATTTATTCATATTTATTTATAGAAAAACTTCTTATTTATCATTCTTATTTGTCATAAGACATTTAGAAGACGTATTTAATATGTTTTTAGTATATCGAACGTCTATAAAATATTTCCTTGTTCATAAATAGTATAATATAATAAAACCTCAAATGATAAACCATTAGTCTTTAGTTTTATTTTTTCTTTTATATAAAATTATTTTTTTTCAAAATGTATTATCAATTCTTATTTTCTTATAAAAATAAATTTTTAATCAATTAAAAATACTAAATATCTATTTATTTTTAGGAAATTAATTATTTTATACAATCAATTTATATATAAAGACACATAATGATTATGGAAAAACAACATATTTTTTTAATATTTCTTTTTTTATATGTATATCAATTTAATGGTATTCAAACTGAGTCTCTTCCAGTTGTTCTTTGGCATGGAATGGGTAAATCTTTTTATTTATATAATATAATATACATATATATTAATGCTTAGTTTAATGTTTAGTTTAAGAAATTATAATAGTAGATAATAAATAAATTTAGATTGAAAATTTATATATTATATTATTTTATTTTATTTTCCGCCAAAAAAAAATATAATGTAAATTATATTTTTATGTTTAATGTAATTATTTTTAATAAATTATTAGGTTATTACAAATTTATATATTTTAAATTTAATTCTGTAATATTATGCAAAAAATAATAGAAATATTTTTTCAATTCTTTAATGAAAAAGAATATTTAAAAAATTATTTAAATAAATTTTTTTATTAAATTTTAATTTTAATTATTAATAATTTTAATTATAATTCTAATAAATCGTTTTATAATTATAATTATAATTATAATGTATTAATGTACTATTTTTTATATTAAATATTATGATTAAAATAATATTTTAGGAGACAGTTGTTGTTTTTCATTTAGTTTGGGAGCAATAAAAAAATTAATAGAAAATACAATACCTAACATTTATGTACATTCTATTCGATTAGGAAATAATGAAGTAGAGGTAAGTAAATTTTTTTAATTTTAAATAATAGATAATAATAATTTTAAATAACAAAATAATTATAATATTGTTAATTAATCTTAATTATATATAATAGAATTAATTTTAACAATTAATTTAAATTTATATATTTAAAAAAAAGAATTTGAATAAAAATTTAAAATTTAAACATATATTATAATTGAGAAAGATTTTGTTTAAGTATTTTTTCTTTTAAAAAATTAATTGGTAAATGTGCGATTTATATAACGATGCAACATTCTATTTTTTAATAACATTTCAAGAATATTTATTATAATATTTTGAAAACAATTGATCTAAGATCTTCAATTTTCTATATTATTTTAATATTTATAAATAAATTTTTAATTTTTTTTTTCGGAAAAAATATCATAAGGCTGTTTAAGTTATCATTTATATATTGCCAAGTTTGAATTTAAATTATTCTATATGTCATTTGTATAAAAGAAAAAGCTTTTTCAGAAATAATTTTATTAAGTTTTAATTATTAATAAGTAAAAAATAAGTCTTTAAATGCAATTTTTTTATTTTTCATATTTTTATTTTGGCTTGAAAAATTAAAATTTTGTAACACTTGTATAGCCGAAGATTCTGAATAAAATTGAAAATTTAAAAATTTGAAAATTTAAAACTCTAAATTCAAATATTTTATATTTATTATTTATATTTATGTATATTTTTATTTTCATTATGTAAGTATTTATATTTTTTTTGAAGAATTAAATAATAATATTCAAACAAACAATATTTCGATAAATATATATTTTATTAATCATTTTGTTATTAAAATTAATTGTTCATTGATATTCTGATAAACGTTTTTGCTTTAATAAATTAAATATTTATTGATATTTATATAATTTTTCAGGATGTTGAAAATAGTTATTTTGGAAATATTAATGACCAAATACAAGAAGTTTGTCATCAATTGTTAAACGACGAATATCTTAAAAATGGTTATAATGCTATTGGATTTTCGCAAGGTGCTCAATTTTTGTAAGTTTAGTTGAGAAAATTAATGAAACTAATTAGTAGGAAGTACAAATAAATTATTTTAAAATCTTGAAAAAATATGATCTTGAGGCAAATTTATCATTATATTTATAAAATATTTATATTATTAAATATTTTATACATTATAGCCGAGCATTAATTCAAAGATGTCCTAATCCTTCAGTTAAGAATTTTATTTCTTTGGGTGGTCAACATCAAGGTGTTTTTGGATTGCCAAATTGTGGAACATTGAAACCCGATATTTGCCATTATGTCACTCGTATCATCAAATATGGAGCTTATTTACAGTATTAATTTTAAATTTTTATTCTTATTTTTTCAAATTTAATTTAAATAAATAAATTATTATTACGTTTAATGATTAAATGTATTGAATGTATAGAATGATTGAAAATATTCATAATTCAGAGCTTTTTTATCGAATAAATACATATTTTACAAATCTTACGTAATTAATAATTATAATTATAATTATAATAATATTATTTTATAGATTAATATTTACATTTATTTTTATATAATAAAATTACTTTATTTCATGATAGATTTATTCAAAAAAAATTTATTCAAGCTACATATTGGCATGATCCATATCATGAAGAAGAATATAAAGAAAAAAGTACATTTTTGGCAGATATTAATAATGAACATTATATTAATAAGGTAATTTATCGTTTGCGATATTTTTAACATAAGAGTTATCTAATTATCACTTCAATTTTAATTAAATTTTTTCAGACATACAAAAAAAATCTTCAAAAATTACATACCATGGTATTAGTTAAGTTTGATAATGATACTATTGTTAGACCAGCAGAAACAGAATTGTTTGGATTTTATAAGCCAGGGCAGGAAAGATTAATTCAAACATTAGAACAAAGTGATTTCTATCATAAGGTATATTTATTTATGATTAAAATATGTGTAATATTATGAATTCTTCGTTAATTCATCTATATTATATAATTTTCATTTTATAATTGTCATTTAATCGAATGTAATTTTAAGAATTTAATTATATTGATATTCAATCAAATGTGATTTTTATAAAAATATTTAAAATAATTAATTTCTTGAAATCACATTTAATTAAATGAAAATTGTATATATATATATATACAATATAATATAGATATATTAACGAAGAACTCTTTTCTTAGGATCGCTTAGGATTAAAAATGTTACATAATGCGGGAAGAATTCATTTCCTTCATTTACCTGGAAATCATTTACAATTTACAGAAGATTGGTTTGTCAATTATATAATTAAACCATATTTAATATAAAAATGAAAATGTATAAGAATAAAATATATAAAAGATGTATATTCTAACAAATATGTACTCAAATATGATATGTTATATGATATATTGTATGTATTCTTTGTATCTATTGTATTGCTAATGAAAGTTAATAAAAATTTTTTAAGTAATAAGTTAAGTTTTTTAATTATCTTAAAATTTAGATAAGGAAGGTATAATTGTAATCATACAATAGTTATTCTAAATTATTATAGTAGTAAATTATTAGTTTTGAAATTTCAAAATTTCGAATGTTTCAAATAATTATTTTTAAATGTGATAACAATAATAATGACAATAATAAAAAGAAAATTAAAAATAGGGGTGTAAGGAAAATTTATGAAAGAATAACAAGCATACCTAGTGTCAGTTTAGATAGACCTTGGAAAGGGGGCCATATATTTTCATCGAGCACACTGGTAGCTCTATCCGAGGGAGCGGAAACAACAGGGTATATTATGGAATACTATCCGCAATAGGTTCCACAATCTCGGTAGCCATTGTTTCGTGGTACCTACAGATGTGCTCCATTGTCGGTCTATCGGTACTCTTGCTCGAAAAGGAGAAAGAGAAAGAAAAAAAGAGAGACGTTTACGAAAGGAACGTATCAATTCTTTGTCGTATCAGTATATCTGTAGGCGTATCTAACGGGTGACATGTCTCGAAATTATCTTTTTTTTATTTTTGATAATAATAATGCAACGTAAAACATATTTTATTTTTTTTATCTTAAATTAGAAATATTTTAGGAAACAAATTGTATCAGTAAAACTGTATCACTGTATTATTGTATATTATTTATTAGAGAAATAATATTTTTTTAAATATGTATTAATATATTAAATTGTTTAAATTGTATAATTTATTTGCTTAAATTGTATAATAATTTTTATTGCCAATCTTATTATACACATACACATGTATGTATTATTTAAAAAAAAATTCATATAATTTTATAAATAATTGTATACATTTGAATAATATCTATTAAATGTTTTAATAATTATATTTACTAATAACGTATTTAATAATAACGTATTAATTATAACGTGAAAATAGGAAATTAAGTTTAATGATATATATGAATACGAACAATATATATGTTACCACAAATTAAAATTTAATTAAAATAAAAATATAATATTAGTTAACTAGAAAAGTTAATTAATGAAATGAATTGAAATAGAGATAGATTAAGATTTATTATTTATTATTATTAGATATTTCCATCATACCGCTTTCAATCCGTTTCTATCTTGTTTTATCTAACATAAATTTAAATTATTAACATTATATTTTATTAAAATTATATTAACTTTTATATTTATTTTATATTTTGGCTTAGAACTATTTTTTCAAAGATATTTTACAGATGAATAATGTAAGATAGTTAAGATATGCTGTGTAAGATACACAAAAATAGAAATATTAAAAATATATTATAAGAAATATCTTTCTTGAATAATGATGTAATTACAATTATAATATTTAATTGCAATTATAAAAAAGAACAATTATGATACGAAATAATTAACAATAATTATATTATATTGCAAATTAAACTAGCTAATAAAAATTAAAAGTAATATATCGATTTTACATTAAACAAAATGAAATATAAAAAAATTTATTTGATTATGCTAATTAATTGAGAATTTTTATGATATAAATATCTAATTATTAGAAATTATATATAATTTAATTATATATTTAATTATATATTTTTATATATTTGTCAAAGTATAAAATAGAATTATTATGAATTCATCTTCAATAGAATAATTGTTATTTTACTATGTTCATTTACAAAATTGTAAATATAATTGTAAAATTTGATAATTGATTAATTAAATGATAATTTGATAAATATTATGTTACAGGAAATTGAAAACGCTACGTTTTTTCAATGAATTTTTTTCTCTTTAAGAAAAATTATATTTATGAATATGTATTTTTAAATAAAAAAGCATATAGATATATTGTTATGTAAAATGTAAAAAAAATATTTAAAAAGTTTCTTGAATTAAAATATGGAAAATAATTAAAAAAAATAACATAACTTATAATACAATGTTCTTTCAATGAAATTTGCATTTTTTAAAATTAAATTTTATTAGAATTTTATTGAAATAGATTTAGTATGGATCATATCAAAATAAATACAAAAAAAAAAATTGTTAAATTTTCTGATTTATTTGAAATTAATTGATAGTTTGAAAATAATAAGTTGTTAATCAGTTTATATACATAATTGTTTCAAAATGTATTTTTCAAAAATATCTTTTGAATATTTCATAGTTAATTTTTAATATATTATTTTTTATCATGCATTTCATTTGTATTTCTTTTTAAGTTAATCTATTATTATAGAATCATCAAATAATAAACATATATATAATTATTAATTATATCGAATAGT
>NW_006263526.1:942-6126 GCF_000469605.1 Apis dorsata | reverse complement strand
CGGTAGCGATAATAGTAGTGGTAGTTGGTTTGATGCCAATGGGCGGGTAGGTTGGCATAGGTTGGGGTAGGTATTCCGTTTGTATAATGTACCTACTCACTCGTATCGGACTGTCTTTCTGTGATGTGAACGCAGCCTCAGGCTTATTATATATCTCAATCTCGGAATACTACTGACTCTGTCGAAATTATGATTACTCGTCATTCTAGAATTTCGGAGGAAGACGAGTCCTTCTCTCTTTCTCTACTTCCATAGTCTTTCTCACGTTTTACATCTAGTTGGATACAATATATTTTCACGTGTTAAAATGAGTGATATTTATTTGATTCATTTGTTATAAACAATGGATGATATGCATCAATTCATTTGGATTCCTGAAACGGAAATTTTTTTATTTATAAAATTTTATTTCAATATTTTAGATGGATTTAATAAATTAATAGAATTTCATTTTCATTTTATTCTTATTTTCAATTTTAATTTTGAATCAATTCATGTTTTTTTATTTTTTGGTTTGTATTTTTTGTTATTTGAATTTTGAATAAATGGAAAAACAAATTACAGCAATAAGGAAGTATTTCCATTTTATATTATATACATATCTTATTAAAAAAAAAAATGAATTTTCACTTGGACTAATCTTCAGCCAACTTACTTCAGCCAGAACTCTCTCATTAAAATAATGCAACATATTAAAGTTTGTAAAAAAAAAAAAGATAATGAATTGAAAGTAAAATTAAATATCAGATGATTTTAATAATAATGGAGAAAACGAAATAATTTTAATTTGTAATATTATATTTTATTATATTATTAGAATAATTTATTTTTCAATTTTTTTGAAGATATGCTATTCTGTGATTTTCAATAGCATCTCCCAAAAATTATTTTACAACTCTCTTGGAAATCATGATCCACAAGTTGGAAAACATTGTATGTTTAAATCAAACAGTTTAATCCATAAACTACATTTATGAATTATCAAAAATATCTTATAGCAATATAAGACAACTGATTTTTATAAAGAATCCTAAATAATATGATTAAGAAAGATATAGATATATTTAATCGTTGAAAAATTGATTATAAATCAATGAAAAGAATGTTCGAAAAACAGATCAAAAAATCAATTCTTCGAGGATGACGAATCTCCGCATCGATAGGCGTTGAAGATGAGAAACAAAAGGCATTGTGTTCGTTTTATCCGCTCGAGCGGTTTACCAAAGAGAAACGAGAAGGTGCTGGTACCGTAACGGTAGTGAAAATCGAGGAACGATATTCATCGGTGGCTCCGAACGAAGTCTTCCTCGGTTGAAAGTCGACCGATGGAAAATCGTGAAAATGATATGCTGGACAATGGGTATTGTTCGAACCGATCGCCGTGTCTGGCCTTCTACCATAGTTGCTTTTCGTCCCTGGTTGCTTAGAATCGGTAGCTTCGCTGGGAAACTCAGATCCGCGAATCGTTCTTCCAGAAAACGAAAGTCCAATAGGAATTTTCCTTATTCTCCTTACCTCTTTTCTACTTCTGTTTCCACTTCTACTTCTGCTTCTTCGCTTCCTATGCACCTTACTTAATTGTCTTTTTTAATAGTCCAATGTTATTATCGATTACAATTATTTTATTAGTCAAATTTAAAATAAATAATTAAATATTAATTAATTGTTATAGATATTGTTTCGTGATAATATTTTGTATTTTTATATACAAATATTTTTCGTATTTTGAGAATAAATTATTGTAATGATTTATATAAGTACATATTTATATAAATATGCCAGTTTTAATTTAAAAGATATAATAATTTAATTAATTTATGTTTCTTTACTATGATAATTCTAAAAAAATTCATTGATGATTCAATAATCGAAAAAGGAGACATTTCAGATAATTGAGTCGTTTGTGTATATAAATAAATATTATACGATAATTCTTTACAATATGTATAATCCTTTACAATATGCGTCCTTGAGAAATATTAAATATTAAATTAAATATGAAAAGATAAGAATGAAATGATATGAGGATTCTATTTAACGAATTAATCTTCTTGTTATGACGACTACAAAACATGGAATAATAAGATATAGTGGTTTAACATATTGACGCACCCTAAAGTCAATTGAGCATGTGCAGTCTATGTGATTAGTTTTCATAGAAAGTGATTTTAATGGAAGCCCAACTGTTCCTTTATGTTTTCAACGGATCCCAGACAATGACTCTCTTTTCAATTGTTTACCCTATATCACCAACCCCTCTAACATCTTCTACAATAGATCATAGATTACGTGAAAAGATTACCATTCAAATTGTGTTTTCGTTCATCCTCTTATGTTTTGATCAGAAATAAAATGTTATTAATTACAAGATGAATCTATTGAAAATGCAATATATTGATTGTTGTAATATAGAAATGTGATGATTTTTCTATTATTGACGATTTTTCTTTAAAGAGAATATTTGCATATTCGCTTAATCTTTTCCTATAAACATATTATTTGACTTGGTCTTTAATGTATAATACTAAGTGTCCAATTGAGAGCTGAACTATCACATTTCACTTTTGAGAATATTTCTCGTGAATGATTGATTTTTAAATTTATAAAATTTAAATTTGAAAATTTATGAAATTATAAAACTCTTAAAATTCTCGAAATTCTCAAAATCCAGAATATTTGATTTTTTTTGAAGAAATATTTTTTTTTCAAGAATTAAAATTTTGATTTTTGAAATTCTTTTTTAATTAAATTTATAATTAACTAATAGTAATTTTGTTTTCTATTATTTTTTTAAGAATTAAAATTTTGATTCTGAAATTCTCTTTTAATCAAATTTATAATTAGTCAATAATAATTTTATTCTCTTTTATTTTTTATCCAGATAAACTATTGTAATTGATAAAACGAGAAATTTTCATTCTATATGTTTCATTTATTTTCATATATAGAATAAACTTTTAACGAATTCATCCAATTAATTGAAAAATTTCCAAATTTATTCGAAAACAAGTTTTTAAAAAAAATTTTTATTTTATTTTGATATATGCTGCAAAATTATTTATTGTATCGTGATATTTTGTTCGATAAAATCTATTATAAATGAGAAAATAGTATTGCTTTCTAGTATTAGATGATTCATTGGTCATTTGATCAGAGAGAGATTGATCAGAGTTGAGAATCTATTCAGTGGCATATATTAAAAAGTCAAAGATACGAAGTACAGTAGGGCGATTTAATCATCGAACCGTAACGAATCATTATTTCCATCTCAATTAATATTTTAATCAAGCCCCTGTACATTGCGTTGTTCCATTTACGGTCTCGTTAACATTCGTTTAACCACCCTCTTAGGGTATAGCGCCAGTTAGTATTCACACAATACTAAGAATGATACCGTTGTACAAATCTGGTTGACCGTTTCATTGTTTCGTAGATATAATAATTAAAACTCTAATAACAATAACTAAAAATATAATAATTAAAATAAATTTATTCAATAAAAATAAAAACCATAATAAATTTTTTATTTTATTATTATAACGATTCTTAAAATTTGGATTGATAAAAATAGGATTAATAAAATTTTAGATTTTTTTTTTAAAAAACATTCTATTGTAAAATAATAATTAATAAATTTAATATAATCATACTATATAATCAAGAATTGCATTTTTATTAAATGATATTTTCGTTCGAATCGTGTTATGTTTTATTTCAAACTATTATAAAAAAAATTTATTTTGATTTGATTTTTCCCTTATTATTATGTACATGCACATAATACAAGTGAAAGTAACAATAATTGAAGAAAATAAGAAAAAAAAAAGAAAATAAAAATATAATCATTTATAAATACTGTTTAAGATAACGTGTAGTATAGAATAAAAATGAATTGAAAATTTGTTAAGCTTTAAATATTAAAGTTTTAGTATAAGTTGTAGTTTAGTAGAATGTACAATCTAATAATTACAAATTAAATTGCGCGAATGTTTTAACATAATATACTTTAATGTGTCATACTGAAAAAAATGATACGCTTCAAAGGAATCTATTGATTGAATGCGTGCATTTATTCCAGGTAGAGCGTGGACATTGGCCAGTTGATTAATTAGAATCTCTCCGTAGCACAAACTGAAAGGGTTAGCCTCATGGAAAAGAGGATGCGTAACGAGCGAAGTTTCTATATTTCAATCATATTACCAATTACTTGATGATTTTATACATTGATTGTTTCATTTGAATTATCTATTACATTTCATTTGTACAATATTTTATATTCATTTATTTTCAAATTATAATAAATAATAAACGATAAATGTGTATTAGAAAACTAAACAAAAAATATTATAATTGATAATGTAATCAAAATAAAAATAAAAAAATCAAAGAATATGAAAAGATATTTAAAATAAAACAAACAATTAAACTTTAAACTGATGCTTCAAAAATTAACTTTTTAACGATTATCATAAAAATTATATTTTGTATACAAAACTTGAAAGATTGAAGGCAAGTTGTTTTTTATAATTTTCATTTTTCGAGAGTCTTTTTATTCAAAAAATGTATTACTCTCTTTAAAAAATTAAAACGATTTGATATAACGATTGTTTTTTAAATAAAGGCAAAAGAAATGCATCTGTGGATAAATGATAGTAGTGTTTTTAGAAAAGTATATAAAGTGGCTTACAGAAGATTAGAACGAGAAGGGCTAGTAGTAGAGAAGGGGAGAAGTAAGAGAAGAGAGAAACGGAAGGGAAGATGAAAAGCGCATCGGCCGAGATAATGAAGACAAAAGAGGTGGAATCTGGTAGATCGTTAGGTAGGTGGATCGGTGGATCAGCGAATCAGCGAATCAGTAAATCGGAGAAAACCAGGTTGGAAAAGGACGAGTTTGTACAAGGAACAACCAAATTCGTGTGTTTCGAACTTCCCAACCGTGCTCGAACTTGCTCCGAAGCCGAGTAATTAACGATATTTCAGGGGTAATTAAACGCATCCAATCTAGCTGAAGGGTGGGCTGCTAAAGGCCTTCGGCTTCAGAAGTTCGAAGACGGTACTGCTCGAGAAAACCGCATTTTGTATGCACCCTCCATCCTCCAAGAAACCACTCTATTGCCAGCATTCCTTCTATCATGTTTTCGTCATCTCTCTTCTTTTTCCTTTTTACTGTTCTTACTATCTTTT
>NW_006263526.1:0-772 GCF_000469605.1 Apis dorsata | reverse complement strand
TTTTCTTTTATCCGCCATTTTTTATACATATATATATATATATATATATATATATGTATACATATACGCATTAAATATTTAATAATTATTTATATTGATACACAATGTGTGTTTGTATAAAAGAGAAAGAAAAAGAGAAAAAGAGAGAAGAAGAATTGTTTGTTTGTTTATTCAAATATTTATTTAAATTATTCGTTTTAAACGTTAAATTTGTGTAACATTATTGAGATAAATATTTAATTTAAATACAATTTTTACTAAAGTTGAAAAAGTTTATGCATTTATAGAAAATTTAAATATATAAAAATCTACAGAATGCATACGATATACGATAAAACATGAGATATTAAAATTTATAGTTTTCGGGATTTGAATTCTTGAATCTGCAAGAAGTTGGGATTCTTATATAATATAATAAAGCCTATATGTTCGTATTGTTCGAGAATTAACTGTAAATATAGATATTTTGTAAAGAATTGATTTTCTATATGCTAGAAAAAGAAGAAACAACTGAACTGATTCTTTCTCTTCTCCACTGAGAATGAGGGGGGCGAGAATGTGGAGAAGATCTGTTTCAAAAACCAATATGATGTGTCCACAGTCCAATCAAGCAATCTCTTCTCGATATATCATAAATCGGATATATTTGTAGTATATTGTATATTTGTAATATATTAATTTTGAATAATTATTAATTTTGAATTAATTAGTTAATATATTATAAAAAATATAATATATATTTATATTTATATTTTATTATATTTATTATATT
>NW_006263525.1:208928-214774 GCF_000469605.1 Apis dorsata | reverse complement strand
AAAAAAAAAAAAAAAAAAGAAAATACCAAAGATTACTCTCCTTCCAAAGATCGATCGATTTTCAAAATTTGATCAACCGTATTTCTATATTTTTAGCATTTCTTTTCGCGCATTCGAAAAATGCATATTACAATTTATCACGTTTACGAGACGAGCGAGATATTCCACGAGGGATGATAAAATGTCGAATCAAACCAGTTCTCCGCTGATTTCTATCTGGTCGTAAGTTGAAAACGCGAAACATTCGGACAAAGAGTTCTCGATGCGTGGATAACGATTGACGGGATCAATGGTAAGATCGATGATCGTTGGCGGGCGTTGAATGAAAATGTAAAGGGACGTTTCGCCTCGCCACGTCCACGTGTCCGATTCAAATCTCTCTCTCTCTCTCTCTCTTGGCTTCGATCGAGATATCGAGCGGATCAAGGAGGCGATGTCTCTACGGAACGATCGATGATTAACGATCTGATATTTCTTGCGACCGCGACGACAGATATAATAACGATAATAGCTTCGAATCTATTCTAGTTGTTGACATTTTTAATCGATGATCGTCGTATGTCGAAGAAAAATTTAATCACGTGATTAAAATATTTTGAATCAAACCCACGTATAATTTAATATTCGATCGATATAACACATCGATGGGATAAAAATTTAATCCTTGGAATATACATTTAATCGTGTATCGAATATCGTAACGCGATATTGAATCATTTTCGATATTGATCACGAAGAAATGATGTTTACAGGTTCGGTATATTGGATATATAATTTGTATCCCAAGTACGGATAGTTTGAAAAATTCAATTACAATTCTCGGGATGAAAATTGCCTCCTTTCTCACTTGGAAAGATTGAATTTCGAAGGGATGGCACAGTTTTGACAGTCGGCATTAGCGAAACGGGAAAGAGGGATCGTTTAATTGAATTTATCGTTAGAGGCGATGGCCACCGGTTCCTCGAAGCTATTCAATGGATGTCGACGCGGATGACGAGTTTTCTAACGGTTTGTCGCGAAAATAACGGTGAACGACGAAAGCTCCATGATCGACAGGATGTGCAATTATACGTTTCATTGAAATGTGAGCCGGGTAACGCGATGAAACGACGCTAGTCATATTGTAAATTCGAAAGGAATTTTTATCCAAGTTGAAACGTATTCCAATCTCGTTTGTTCAATTCTTTAAATCTCAAAATGGAATAGATTTATACAAATCGATAAAATACACATATTACACCTTGGATTCGTATTAACATCTATATATATTCTCCGAACCGTTCGTTTTACGACATCGACTTTCCTCAGAATTTACGAAACAGGCCTAATCCCTTTCAGAAGCCCTTCAAACCTTACCATTTGATCCTCCGTCTAAAATCTAACCTGTCGTCCCTATCAAATCCCAACAAGTACTCGACACCTCGCTCAACGTCTTCTACGCTCTCTGTTAAATCACATTTCCCTCGATTTAACGAACCCCTCCCCTTCACCAATTATTACATAAATAATTTTTCCCCCTCTCTCATTTTATTTGGATTGAAGAACCAATCCAAATATAACTAGATAGTTGAAAGGCATACGCGAATATTCACCTGTTCAAAATCATCGAAGGGATGGAAGTTGGGCGATAAATCCTCGCGTATTTGTCATCTCGCGTGATATCCGATCTGCTGTTCGTGTGTGCGTACCGCGTGACGAGGGGGAAGGAAGGGGGAGAGGGGGATTCAAGGATGATCCCCGGGGATAGATGGGAACAATGGAGGCGAGGGTTGGCCATTATTACGACGTATCGTCGCGGGTTCGAAGACTGGTTTGCGTACGTACTCAGGTTGGTGACTCAGCCGCGGAATGCCGCACACGCGCCCTGCCTTGATTGCCTATCAGACTCCGTGGCTCGGTTCTCCATAAATAATACGTATATATATATACGTACGTGTGTACGCCTGTACATAGGCTGATTCATAAACGTACATGCACTTCGAAGTGAATTTGCATACGGGTATACACGAAAGTAGAAAAAGAATGATCGTCGAGAATTAAATATTCCGTTTATATGTTAAGTTTATCGGAAAAATTGAATTCGATTCGAAAAATCACTTCTTAATTCAAAGATAGAGATGAATTTATTAACGATGATACGTTTAATATGAATGGAAGCGTCTCTCGTGTATTTCTCGAGAGTGTATAGAAAAGGAGTGGAGGGAATTAATTAATAGATACTTGTATCGATGAAAACCGGATCTCTCTGCGTTTATCGCACGATCGGATTGGATACGGATGTCCGCCTGTATAATTTCAAGAAGAAGCGTTCATCCTAGGCGTCACGAACCGGGATATTGCGTTCCCGGCGCATGTACGTGGTAGCCAACGTGACTCGTGGGCGGTAGCTATTTTCTGAACGATAGGTAGCGCGGTTGATTAGCGCGTTCTCTTTGCTCGTTCGATTTGCGCCGATGTAGCGAGAGAAATTCGTCGAGGGGAATTTTTCCTGATCGAAATTTCATCGTGCAATAAAGATTTATTACGAGAAAGTATACCTCTTTGAGATGAAGGTAGGATCGTGAAATTTTTGAAAGTTTTGAGTTGCGCGGTTCTTCAGAGGAAGACTATTTAACGTGAGAATTATGTTGCAGGAGTCGAGGATCGAAATCTTGAAGGTAATGTTGGTTTAATCTTAGAAAAGAGAACTGTTTGAAAACGAAAGAGTGTTTTGAAATGAAGGAAGGATCGTGAAATTTTTGAAAGTTTTGAGTTACGTTTCTTCAGAAGAAGACTATTTAACGTGAGCATTATGTTGCAGGAGTCGAGGATCGAAATCTTGAAGGTAATGTTGGTTTAACCTTAGAAAAGAGAACTGTTTGAAAACGAAAGAGAGTTTTGAAATGAAGGAAGGATCGTGAAATTTTTGAAAGTTTTGAGTTACGTTTCTTCAGAAGAAGACTATTTAACGTGAGCATTATGTTGCAGGAGTCGAGGATCGAAATCTTGAAGGTAATGTTGGTTTAACCTTAGAAAAGAGAACTGTTTGAAAACGAAAGAGAGTTTTGAAATGAAGGAAGGATCGTGAAATTTTTGAAAGTTTTGAGTTACGTTTCTTCAGAAGAAGACTATTTAACGTGAGCATTATGTTGCAGGAGTCGAGGATCGAAATCGTGAAGGCAATGTTAGTTTAATCTTAGAAAAAAGAAAACGAAAGAATCTTTACTTTTACATATGTAATAATATTGATTCGATTTTGAAAAATGAAAGAAGAATCGTGAAAGTTTCTTTCGAATCGAAATTGTATATTAATTTACTCTTAGAAAAGGGAATTGTTCGAATGGAAAAAGAGTGAAGTTTTTTGCTCGGTAAAGCATCCCTTGAAAATGATTATGCCTCGAGGCACGCATTCGAAATCGCTCGATATTACTCGATAAACTCTGTTTTCCAGTATTTCCTCCCGTGTTCTTAGCAACCCTCACCCTATCCACCGCGTTGCATAAAAGATTCAAATCCCTGAAGGAGGAACGGGCCGATACGCGTTACATCATCGAGGTCCATTAACCTTTGGCATCCGACGTCTCTCCTCCGAATGGAAGGAGGAATAGAAGGAGGAAGAAGGGATATTTGTGTCGAGATGGAAATAAAGGAGAGGAAATAAAAGAAAGAGAAGAAAGAGAAAAAGGCGGAAAAGATAGGGTTGGATACGGTGTGTGAATGCAATTAGAAACATTCACACCTTTTCCATCTCTCACGCGCGTCCAGATAAGACGCACAACAGACGTTTAATGGTTCTCAGTGGAACGCGTGTGGGTTGTCGAGGAGTATTTTAATGACGCGGCCATTGCGCGCACGTAATTTACGCCTCATTGTGCCAGTTCGACCTGTGTAAATTTATCTGCTAATGGCACCATACTTTATTTCCACGGAAAACGATCGAACGAGCCCAACTCTCGTTCCGATGAGAAATGTTTCCACGCGGATCCGTTTTCTTCTCTCTTTCCTCTTTCCGAAAATCACAAGATCGTTTCAACTTTCTCGCCGCAAAAATATTGTAAATATCACGGAAGACGGATGATTTTAAATTTTCGAAGGATAGATAAATTCGCATGAATCGTTGGACGAAAATGGATCCGCAAAAAACGGAGACGCGTTCGATTAATCTCAAAACATCATCGCGTTCGAACATGCGACGATTATTTTACCCTTTCACGGAGATACTTTACACCGACAATTGCTATCCACCGTAATCTCCCAACGACAATAAAGTGCTTGCCACGCTTGCAAGGCCGGCGATGAACGGCCGTGTAACTCGGTATTTCTTCGTCCCGATAAACGGCTCGTCCGCGAACACGATTTCAATGCGCACCCACATTTCCTGTTAGGGAGGGGAGGAGGAGAAGGAGGAGGGAGTTCGAGATACGCGTTTAAGGTGGTCGTGTCCGGGCCGGGTGCAATAAGACATAACGCAGTGCCGTAATAATAATAAAGCGATACGAATGCGAGTCTTGCCCGTATCTGTCGCGGGAACGGTGAACGATGAGGTTGAGTTTCGAAGGTTGGAAAGGGAAGGAAATGCGTTGAAGTCCTTGAGGAGCAAGGCCAATTTTCTCTCTCTCTTTTCTTCGTTTCTTAAAGAGAGAAGGTGAATCCTTCCTCCGAGGATTCGAGCGAGTTCGAAGAATTTTCTGTAAATTTTGTTAAAATGCGTTGAAATGATTTTTGTTTTTGTTGCAGGTAAGAGAGATGAGTCGTTTTGTCGAAAGGTGTGCCGTTTATGGAAGATGTGAGTATTTGTTCGTCGTATGTTAACGTTTTTCTTCCGATGTTTTTTTATGTATTCGTTTTATGTATTCGAAATTATCGATATCACGATGAACGTTCCTATCTCGTTATTACCTCGTGTAAACGCCACCTGTGTAATTAAATACCCGTCGGGAAACGGAGCGAGTAAATCAGCAAAATTAATTTACAATCAAGCCACGGGAATGATATACATATTGAACATTTCAACTCAAACGGATCGTTATTATCCGAAATATACCAGAAATCATCGTTGCAGAAGAGCGGAACGATAATTCAAATCAATGGAACGCGCGATTCCAAGATTTAAGGAACGATAAGACACATTTGAAGAACGATGCTTGTTACGACGA
Source organism: Apis dorsata (assembly GCF_000469605.1). Taxonomy (NCBI): domain Eukaryota; kingdom Metazoa; phylum Arthropoda; class Insecta; order Hymenoptera; family Apidae; genus Apis; species Apis dorsata. Next base: position 209,639 of record NW_006263525.1, on the reverse strand, counting down.
TTGAAATTTTTCAAATCGCGTTTAACCCTCCTTTAACCCTTTAACCTACGAAATGGACTATTCGGCGAAACAGTCGTGGATAGCGGATATCCGCTCGATCTTGAGAGAAACGTGGATCACGGTTGGTGCACGGGGGGGTATCGTTGAATCTGAAATTCCGACTTTGTTTCTTCCCTTTTTCCCTCTCTTTGCGCACCTAACCCGAGGAATCCTTTTCCTTTAACCCGAACGTCTCCACTTTTAGTTCTCGCGAGAGAATCCAACGAGATTGGAACCACGATTCCCTTTACCTTTTAATGCCCTCGTCCGATGGTCGTCCGCCGAGCCGGGACGATCGTTATTCCGAGTCCGGCACGCGAGGCTCGCTCTCTTCCCTTGGTCGTGAACGCGAATTCGATTGGGGATTCGAGGTGGGGAATAATGGCGCGATTTCCTTGCGACTGTTGAGGGAAAGGAGGGGAAGAAGCCTCGGAGAGGAGGCTTTATCCTTCGAGGGAACTTTATTCTGGTTATTAAAATTGGGAAAAATTTAAATCGCTCTAACTCCGTGGATAATAACTTTTGATCGACGAACGAAAGACGGTTAGAAACGCGAAACTATGCCCTTTGAAACGCATTTTCGTTTATCCCGATAGGACTTCCGGTTCGTGAGATATCATCGCGCAAAGAAAAAGTAATTTTCGATCATTTATCTTAAATCCGATTAAACTT
>NW_006263525.1:176232-208323 GCF_000469605.1 Apis dorsata | reverse complement strand
AACGAAAAACCATTAGAAGCGCGAAACCTTCCTCTTTGAAACCCATTTTGATTTATCCCGATATGACTTCCGGTTGCCAAGATATCGTCGCGTAAAGACAAAGGTAATTTTTAATCGTTTACTATCTTCGTCCTTGTCTCTTACTCGGGCCTCTCGCTCGCACCTCGTTAAACTAACCTATCCCAAACTCGAGACGAGCGCGATTCCTAGAAAAACGTAGAATGCGCATTTCCAGGAAAAAACGCATTCGTAATCTGCTCCGAAACACGACTTTGAGTCGTTGTATCTCGGCAACCGATCGAGATATCGAGATAAATCAAAAACTGACTTAAATAGCGCGATTTCATCTATATTTCGAAAGAGTTTCTATTACAAAATTGTTACTTTCTTCTCTCGTTTCATTCTCACGAACGCAATAAGCACGAGGATATAATTTACCGTTTAATGTTTCACGCGCGTATTGTGACGTATTTTGAATCGAGAGAACGTGGAAAATTGCGAAACGCGGACGAGAAAATGTTGGATGGGTGCGCGAATGCAAGGTGGCGGAGGAAATAGGTAGGATAAATCCCGGGGACACGTTTCGAATTCGATCTTAACGAGGAGGAACGGAGTTGGCGCAGGTTCTCCCCGTAAATCATTCGCGGTTCACGCTTATCTCCCTTGTTATATCTGAAATCCCCCGTGATCCGAGGTGACCTTTTACTCGTGCGCCAGGGATTGTCACACTGGACGCGCGATAGAATTTCAACTCGTGAAACGAGGAACGAGCCGGTGAAACGTTTCTGTTTCCGTTTTCCGTTCTCCCGATCACGGTTAACACGGTTAACGCGAGGAACACGCTTTGATCTCGCGTGACTCATCCCCGCGAAGCGAAGCTTCTCAAGGCTGGAGATTACTTTCCATTAGAGTCGAGACGAGGGATTGTCTGAAGCGTTTCTTCAGACAAGAAGAAGACGAAGTCGAAGAAGAAGATTCTGAGATTGTCTGAGATTCGTATCGAGAGATTTGAATCATTCATATCGTGGAATTGGAATCCGTCGAATCGAAGGAAATTTTAAGTGATTGATTCGTATGCTAAGGATCAAACTTATGTCCCGTATATTAGAAGTGCAAACGAGCTCGTAATAAAAAAAAGAAAAGAAAAAGAAAAAAAAACAGCTCCTCGATGCATAAATCATCGTTCTTTCAATGCAAAATGCCACACAACAATAATCACGGACATATAACCATTCGCAGCAACACTCTCCAATGACTCACGACCGACGATAAACCATTCATCCAACTTGACAATATCCTTTCACAAAATTCCAACTATATCACGAGCGAATACAAATATAACCAGATACCTTCTCCATGCTCTCTCCGCGCCGGCCCCGCAACTGGAATATTATTTCTCCGTAAAATTTACGCAATCGCGAGAACCCAGAGGGATATCGGCTCGTTTCGAGCCTCGAGTTTCGATTTCAAACAGGGATCCAGCTTTGTCGAAACCGTTTCGTGCCCGTGTCGAAATGCCAACTGATACTTTTGCAATCGTCCTTCGATCCCTCGATATCGATCGATCGAATTCAACGATCCCTATTCCCCAAGCTGCTTATTTCGAGCCTTCAAATCGCCCCGCTTGTATCTGCCCTATGAAAATTCCCTTTATCCTTTTCTCTTCACAAGTATCATCCATTGTTGTATCTCTGGATTGTTGTACAAATATTTTATACGCGTGTATTGTGGCTACGCAGAACAAGTTTCGAATCGATTAAAATTCGAAGTTAGAAACTTGGAAAAATTAAACATTCGAAAGAATAAAAGATGCGTTATCGGGGAAGGATGAAAAAAATTATTTGGGGCAAATTATTTTTCGTTGGAAATATGGTAGAGACGGTGGAACGGTTTCGTAAGAATCATGATGTCAATGATAAATTAAACGAGATGGTTAATTAATAATTGGAAATCCGTCACGCGATGGTTCGTGTCGAAGACGGTGGCATGGGAGGCCGAGACGGTTCGAAAACGGAACAACCGCGTCCCACGTGGTCGTGAAACGCTAATTAACGAACACCGACTATTCTCGTTAAACATAGAGGAACAGCTATTCGAAACCGCCATTTTATTTCACGACAATGCTCGACCACACGCTGTTAATTGGACAACCGAAACACGATTCCTTACGCCTCGTGATTTTCACCATTCGATCGTTTACCCACGGTTACCGGAAACCGTAACCACGGACTTAATAAAAATCTCAACCCGTGTTCGACTCGTTAATTAAACATATATGTCGATAAAAATAAAAATTATCTTCACATTTCATTTTCACAGTTATTTACGTAATTAAATTTACGTAATACTTGTGAAACATTGTCTTCTTTCAAGAAGATTATATATAACTCGGTTATAATAACGAGTTTTTCCAGAAAGCGGAACCGTTTAGAAAATGGATATTTTAGGAATTCATACCGTACACCCGAGAGACCAAGTGATCTTTCTACGTATGCACGTTCCAAACGTGAGGATGAAGTTCCTCCTGAAGCAGCGTCTTCAATTGAAAAAGGGGTGAGAGGAAAACTTAGCAAGGAATAACACTCGAAATCTTGTTTCTAGAATATCAAGATAAAATCAATAAATAAAATTTTTCTCAACAGCTTGGACACGAATCATCCTATCCCCGGCTGCAACAAATTTGCACAACGATCGATTAATAAAACCAATCTCTCGAAAGGAAGAAAAATCGATTGTGCGAATAAATACCATCGATCCCCTCTTCCCCCTTCTCGCCCGCTATCGCCGTTCTCCGAAGCGACGAGATCCGAAAGAGAAACCGGCGAACACGGTTATTCGCTCCCCGCACGGTTGGCCTTTTCAGCCCGTTCAATAAATAGCGATAAGTACGGGAGTAAATCTTTGTTTCTTTGAGCTGGCTGCGCCCCAAGGGCTTGTAGAATCGCGTAGAACGTACTTACGTACACACGTTTGATGCATATCGGGCGAAGATCCACCGACAGATAGGTCGGACCGCGGCGCGAATGCGCTTCGCATGGACGCGTGAAACGCCGCATCGCGATCCCGAGGACAACGCCCACGCCTTCCGCTTTTCGGCCTAGCTTCTTCGAGAATAATTAGAAGAAATTTTCATCTCGAGCTTTGCTTCTTTATTTATTTATTTTAAGGAACTTGCCGTGGAATTTTGGCCAATTTTTTCGTTTTCATCCCCAGTTGGATATAATAAAATTACGTCTTTTATCTTTGAAATGAATCTTTGAAAATTCGTGGAATTTTGCGCAAGTGTATAAGAATATATTTGTGTTGGATAGGTAGAAGGATTTTATTCGAGGGAAAGTTGTTGCGTACGTCGATCTTGCCAAGTGGAAGGGATTACTTTTAAATAACGTTAAACGGTTGGAAAAAGGAAATCTGACATCGAGTTGGAATCATCCTCTTCGTGCTTTCGTTAGAAACCACCCGCGCACAAGGGAAATCGGCGAACCGATGTCCTCTTCGATCGATATTTCGTGGCAGGGAGCAAACAGCCAGTGGCGTTTTTCGAGGTTTCTCTAGCGCTTCCTATTTTAGACCGGTGCTTCCTATTTTAGAGCCAATCACGAAGCCTTTTGCCGGCAATCTGCGCCCGCATAACGAAATAACTGGGCCCGCTTCGATTACCCTTCCACGATTGATCCACCCTCGCGCCAATTCTCCTCAAAGGGTTGTGACGCGGTCCTCTCGTCTCGATTCCTCGAGGCGGTTCACCGGATGACTCGGCGCAATTCGATTTTCGTTGGCCGTTGCTGATTGGCAAAATTAAATATCACGTAAGAAAATTAACGGGAGGGGAATCGAATATTACGTATCTTTGCAGGATTATGTAATTATATATACTTGCGTAAATTAAAATATTCCCTTTCTCGATACGAAGAAAATAGTAGAGTTAATGATGATCGTTTCGATACTCGTTTCCGCATAAATAACGATTTTCCATCAATCTCGTTACAAAGACCCCTCAAATATTGACTCGTACCCCTGTTACCGTTTTATTCCGCCTCGTCCCAGTTGTCCAACGCGCTTTTATCCACCCTACGTGTCCACCTCCTGTCCGCCATTCATCAACGACCAAGCGTGTATTTGCCGAAGGCAAATCGAAACCCTGTTTCATAAACTTTTATTCCACCCCCGTGATTCGTCGATCGCCGTGATATCGATCCTTTTCTTTTTTTTTCTTTTTTTTTTCTCAATCGAAAATCGTCATACGTAATAATTTATCGTAATAAATCAAGGAAAGGTTAAACAAAATAGTTGGGTAAAAAATAAAGAAAATATTTCATACGTTCGAACGAGGAAAGGAACGAATCGAATTTCCATCGTGATTCGTGGACCGGTTTCGTTGGACGTTCCTCACCTCCTTCTTTTTTTTCTTTTTTTCTTTTTTCCTTCCAACGATGGAACCGTTACTTTTTCTGCCTTCCGGCTGTAAAAGAATTTATCGACTTCCACGCTCGTTCCTTCCTCTCTCCGCTCCTCTCTCCTGATAAAATGGAAAGAAGCGGTGATCGTCTTACGCCACAGGACGTTTTTCGAGAACCCTCTCTCTTCCCCTCACGTTGTATTCTTATCTTTGGATATTATCGAGGCTCGTGGGTTCCGATGTGGGCTCTGTGTACGCTTTTGGGCCATGAAAGGGCTATAGGATCTTCCATAAAATTGAAGTATCGAAAAGATTTTGCAGAAGAGGGGAAAAGATGGTTGAAATCAAATGAGATTTCAACGTTTATTTGAAGGTAACAAATAGAATTATCGAATAGAGTTGGTTAGAATTTTGGTTAGAAAATTTGTAAAATTTAATAAGATAATTTCGTTCGTGGGAGAATTGGTTCGAAACTTTTGGAGGATAGTGTATGTGGAGTGTTGGGTTCCTCGTGCGCGAAATCATCGAGGATAATCTGGTCCAAACTGGTGTACGATCTCGAGATTGGCCTGCCAGAGATTCTTTACTCCCTTTCTGTTCCTCGTATCAAAGGGATGATTTCTCATCGCGTTACAGGGGAAAGGACTTGGGGGATTTTCAATAATCTCTTCGTATAGAAAGATCAATTTTTCTTAAAATAATATCAGAATAGTTCGATTCTTTTCCGTTTCTCCTGTCTCTATAAGAATTAATTCCCACCAAATCGACGAATAAGCACAATCAATATCACTCTTATTAAATTTCTCCCCAAAATTAACGAAAATCGATAAAATCGTAACTCGATTAACTCCCTCCTTCCCTTCTCTCACCCTTCCGCGTAAAACGACATTTTGGAGAAGAAACAGCTCCCACCATCTCCTCCTCCTCTCCATTAGCATATAAATTAATCGTCCTCCTCTGCCGATTTTTAACGCTTCCCGGATAAAAACGGTTGGTTCGAGGCGGTTCGCGCTTTTTGCTTCCGTTGGGTGGATTGGAAAAAAGGGGCCGTATCGGGGCCCCGGGACTCGTCCTTTGCAATCGAACGAAACGGATAAGCCGCGGAGGCGAGGAGTAAATTATCCCGCCTCTCTCTCTCTCTCTCGGTCAATTATTCCGGAATGAAGCCACCTAAACCCACTCCCGAAACGAGTTTCGGCCTCCTTTTGCTTTTGGGCCCCGGATAAAAAGGGCGACGTTATCGCCCTTTTTCCTCTCCTTTTATCCTTTTTACCTTTGCTATTTAACGCAGGGGATCTTGGAAGTGTCTTCGTGCGACGTAGTTGATATTTTGGGAACAGGATCGATATTTTCAACGTCTTATGGAAAGGTTGAGAGAAGACGCGTGGATTATTGGATTAATGAAGGAAAATGTAGATATTAGGACCTGATCGATGAGATATGCATATTTATATCGTAGAAAGTTGAGAAAAATTTATTGAACGCTAATTTTAATTTAATGATTGTGTAGTAACCGATAGTTGGAGATATGATTGAGAACAATTGTAACATTTTTGTTGGTAAAAAAAATTGAGGGAAAGATACGTTTGAATTTCCAGAATTTTCATTCTTTTATTAATCGTCGAAACGCTTTCACGCTTCGACGCTTTGGCGTTTTGTTGCCTGATAATACGTGTTTATCGTATCATGGTCCCGTATCCACGAAGAAAAAAACGTATAACAAAATAAAAAACTAGACGCGAGGAAAAACGAAATTGCCAATATCGAAATCCGGAAACAGCCACTGGACTGTGAAGCTTTATTAACTCTTCGCAGAATTTAATTACGCGCTCACAATTCTTTTTCGCGAAATTCAAAGAATCTCTCCTTTCCCCTCTCTTCCTCTCTCTCTCTGTTCTTCTCGTCGATTTGAAAAAGCCGAGCGATTTCCGATTTTTCACGTATACTTGGAAACGTATTTCCAGGTGCATATATCGCAAAGGCCACTTGCTTGTTACGTAATGGCTTTATCGCGGCAGACTGCACGCACGTTTCCAGGTCATCGAACGTCTATTAATTATCGTTCGTTCCACGAGCAGCTCCACCGATTCTGAAAATTACGCGTGTTTACTAGATACAGCGCATCGCGAAAAAATGCAAATCGCAAACATGGAAAATGTTGGATCTGCGGACAGGTCAGCGGAAATTAGTTTCGAAAATCGATCGATCGATTTTTCTTTCTTTTTTTATCGCGAACGCAAAATGAAATGGATTTTAATTTGTTCAAACTCGAATGTATAACTACTTAAACACAATTCAAAATCGATAGATCATTCGAAACTTTCGTTTTAAAGAAAGAATGAAATAATCGTGGCTTTTCAACGAGTGAACTCAATTTCACCGCCATTTTCTTATTATCGATCTCTTTTTATCTCGTACGCGTCATTCAAGAATCGTGATATATTGAAAATAGTCCAAGCATTTCTCCAAACGTATTTCTCCTTCCTTTAAACTCGTTCTTAATGAAAATTTAAAAAGAAAGACGTGTTCATTATTTATTCACACGGATAAATTGGCATTCGCGCGAAGTTAACGACCGGTCACACACGTACACCACCGCTTTATTATTTCAGAAGGGGGAAAATGTACTCTCCCTGGTTGGTCGAGGTCTTGGCGTGGGATCGGCTGCGCGTGTCGATCGATACCTCGCGCTCGAAGGCTGCTCATCGATGCCTCTTCCACTCCAAATACGATGATGAAAGTCGATGAAATGGTCATCGAGCTGGATACCGCTCATAATGCCCACGAGAATCACTCCACCCTGTCAAAATTGATCGTGACGAGTCTTCTATCCCGATTGGGTTGTTACACGAGATTCGAGGATCGACGATTTACGAAGGGCGTTTTAAAAACGGAGTGAAGTTATCCGCTTTGGCTTCCTTAAAAATGATGATAAGAATTCGATGAATTTCGAAATTTCTCGAAGTTTTTCCATTCTTCTAAGGATAAATAAATTAGACTGCAACTTGGAAGATTGCCTTCCGCTCGTGATAATTCTTAATTTATACGTTTCCATCTTTCTTTTCTAGATACTCAGTTTCAGAATTTCGATTTTGTGCCTTCTTTGGTGATATATTTCTCGGTATTGGCTTCTGTATCGTCGAAATCTGGTTAGTTTTCAGACCAATACTCGATCACTCTATCTCTCACCTGTCCACACGTTATCTTATCGAACGAACCAACCAATAGAACAATAACGCTGTTTCGAAACTCTCCTCCCAAGGCGAATTTCTTCGATAGATCCGATTTCGAAGATACGAACGAAACTTTATTCCTTTCTAATTTCTTCCCTAATTTCCAAAAACTCTGTCAAATTGCTCGGATTTTATCCACTATGAAACTACAAAATCCATCCATTTCCAGATTCCAAAGCGAATATTTGCATGTGTATGGACATCTGCGCGACAACGGCAAGCTTAAAATCCATCCATCAAATCTAGGTCCCCTCCACCCTTAGATTCCTCGCTCGAACGAGGCATTGTTCTTTCGCGCCGCGTTCTTTCCTGTTCTCGCGCGCTGTGTCAACGCCAAGGACTCGACAACAATGTGGCCCTCCCCTCCTCCACCCGAGTAACCCGCCACTTTCTATCGATCTTATCGTATCTCACCGCGAACAAGCCGGCCAGTTATCGCAACGCGGCCAACGAATAACGACTAATACGAGGGGATTGGACAATAAGCCGTGCCCTTGCCCCGTTCCACCACTTTCGTCGTGCGAAAAATCGGTTAACCTTGACGAAGGCGCTTGAGAAAAACGCGAGAATTGTGGTGAAAAAAAGGAAAAGGAAAATCGAAACGAATTATCGCGGGGAAACGGGGATCTAAGTTTAAGAGCGGCGTGTTTGTCGTTCCGTGTTAGATACGGGAGGGAATATATAGGGGAGAGTGAATATAAGGGGGAGGAATGATTGAAATACGGCCGCGGTAAATCTCGAATATCGAAGAGCAGATTCGCTGTATCGGGGATAGAAATGTTGGTGGAGGCTGTTGTGGAGGAAGTTGTGACTGTTTGGATTATTATTGGACATTGGATAGGGTGTTTGATGTAGATAGGGTGGATAATTGTTTTTCTTAGTTTGAATTTAAAGATTCCATTAGATTCAATGGATTTAAATTTGAGGTTTAGGAATATGTGAAATTGTAAAATTTCTTTTGTTCTTCGTAGAGAATTTCGATTTAAAATTGCGTCTTTTAATCCGGTTGAATTTGGAATATTCTGACAGATTAAATTTTATTTCGATGTATATTTACATTCGCGAAACATGAAACGGTAAAGAAAAAAATTTTCGTCCAAACGACCGATTATAAAGTTCGACGGTGCTCGCAGAGCGTGAAAACCGTGCAACACCCTCTCTGTACATTTCCTGCTGCAACCGCAGCACAGTTCATCAACTCGATTGGCCGATCTCGATCAAACTTCCGTCAACTACGAGACTCGAGAAGGGGGTGAAAAAAAAAAGCTGGACGTCGCCGATGAAAGCACCGATTTAAAGGAGGGGAGGAAAAAATCCGCGTCAGAGTAAAATGCTCGATATTTCTGATATCGGTGATTGCACAGAGTACTTTTCATCGAAAGGTCATCCGGCTGGAATCTTAAAAAGGTCCCTCGTTTCGTATTTTTTTTTTCTTCTTCTTTCCTCTTCCTCCTCCTCCTTCTCCTCTTCTTTTTCTTCTTCTCTTTTCCCTCCCTCCCTCCCTCTCCGTGATTTCCAGCTTTTCAAAGGCTCGCAATTACGGCGCTCGCTTGTAAGCAGTGGCACGTAAATCGTCGCTTAACTGCCGATTTTTAGCCAGTGTCCAACGTCCCCGAATGCGCGGTGAAAAGAAATCCTTGAACGGTTGACGGACGAGGGTGTCGTTCACATCGACCCTGGCCTCTAGTAAATCGTTGTATTGTTCAATATCGTGACGTACAGTTGAAGCTTAGACCTCGATACGCCCTCGTGGATGAAATAGGGAAGGGAAGAGGGAGAAATAACTTTAATTTTGATTTTTGTACGAATTCGAAGAATCCATTTTTATTTTCCGTATGAATAAAGAGACGGAGGGGAAAGAGGATAATAAAGCGTGGAAGAAGATTCTCTTTTTTCCAATCCATTTGTTTCAAATTGGTTCAAATTGTATTTCCAAGTGCGGAGTAACAATAATTATCGAAAAAAAGGGTAATCGTTGATTATGACGATTCAAATGTAATTACCGACGAATTTTCGAGACTCTTCGCCTCTGTTCGACGATATTCAATATCCATCGTCAATTTCGAAATTTCAATTCGCGAAACGAGTGCATTGTATTCGTCGCGTGTACAATTTTTATTCCAGATAGTGTATTTCTATGGAAAATATCGTACCTCGAATCGTATCCAACCGAGAATATTCGATGAAAATTAAACGATTCGTGATCTTCACGATTCTCGAAACTTTGAAATCTCGATCAAGACAAAATAAATTTGGAATAATATCAAAAATTCTGCAAGCTTTCGAATTTCGTAAGAATTCATTTACCAGTGGCCGATCTTTGTGCATCGATCGGTGGTTTCACGGTCAGAGCGGGAAGTCGAAGAGGAAAAAATGGTTTCCACACGATCGCGCGTATTTTATTCGCGTGCAATCTTCATTCGCGCTATTTCCTCGAGATAATGAAAATGGGGGTGCGTTACATATTCTCTATACCGATGCACAGAAGGAGGGAGGGAAACGAGTAAGAGAAGTCTTTGCTTTTAACCAACCTCTTCCGATATTAAAATCTCTTTGAAATGTCTCGGCATTCGACTTTTTCCCTTCTGCTCCACCATATTTTTAATATCGTTATTTTCGCAATAATATTCTTGTGAAATTCTCTCAACGTTCGAGAATTCTTGTGAAAATTCCTCTTCGAAGTGTCTTTCGAAAAAAGATTCTTTTTTTTTTATCTTAGAAATCTTATAAAATTTCGAGATTAATTATATTTTGTAAACGTAAAACCACTCTTGCTAAATTATAATTTCCCGAACGATGGATACAACGATTATCTCTTTCGAAGAAAATTAAAAAATTTGCAAAGGAAGAAGAATCGAAAAATCATCCAACTCTTTCGATATAATCGATATAATCTAATAAATAAATAAATAGAAAAAAGAATATTTCCATAAAAACAATTTAAATTTTAAACAACTCGTGACAAAAATTAAATTATCCTTCAAAATAAATCCCGTATTGTATTCTTCATTATTCTTGCCTTCTCGATTTCGAAACCGAAGGGAGAGATAAAGAACTGGCGCACGAGCTCTCCGAGACGTTGAATTCATTCCCTGAAAGAAGTTGGCGCGGTCGTAAAAACGGTTTAAACGCGCGATGACCGATTTTGTGGTCGACGTTTTGATTTGCCACGCGTAGTTAATGGCCGTCGTTAAATCGTAACGTAATACAGATCCTCGATTAATGCAGTGCACGGTTACATCGCGCGGCAAAATCCATGCGTAATTTATACGGGGACTTATCTTTGGGTTTTGGGTGTCGCTTCGATTCGGTGTTCTTCTCTCGAACTCGCAGGGAGAAGTTATTCGCTCGTACTTGGGCCGTACTTCACGTATCGTGTCGAGTTTCGTCGGGGAAGTTAAATTAATTTATATTATCCATCTTTCGGCTCGGCTCCCCGCAACAGATACACCGTGAATTGCACGTGTTTACACTTTGTCACACTTTGTTACGCTTTGAAGTTGATTTATTGATTTCCACGTTTAATTCGAATCGAGTTGTAAAGTTTCTGAAAAGATTAATATTCTGGTGAAATTGGAAAAGGTGACGTCGATTGTTATTGCTTTGTTTCTTTCCTTTTTTTCTTATGGATTTTTAGAAATTTCGTTTTTGAAAATTTACAGGAAAAAGTATTACTAACTGTTTCTAACTGTGCACTCGACACAAAAGTCTTTGATGTTTAGTTTTTTCGAAAACCAGAAATATCGTCATCGAAACAAAAAACCCTTTGTCGATGTTCTCAAAAACCGGAAATTCAATTCCCTTTTATCGATAACCACGGCAGAGAGACAAGTTTTCGCGCGTGAAAATTATAAAATTACGCGTAATCAAGTTTCCACGGTGTAAGAAATATTCTTTCATTCCTCGATTCGAGATGAAAAATGATTCGCGCCACGTTTTGGAGAAAGAGTGAGAAATTTGAAAAGCGTGGAAAGCGCGATCAAGAAAACTCGTTGCTACTCTTAATTAAGACGAATGTTTTTGTTCGATCGATTTCACTTAACACTTGGCATTAATTTATATAACTCGAGTTGGCGGGATTTGTCTTCATCCAGATAAAATCTCGGTTTTCGTGGCCGTTTCCACGCGAAAAAGATATTTTCTGCGAAAGGTCGTGGCGTGCTTTCTCACGGCGCGGGATAAAATATCGTCGAAGATGCTGCGAATAAATATTTCTCTCTCTCTCTCTGAAATTACGTTAAACGACGCGTCTCCACGCTTATTCACTTTGTATATTTGCTGTAAGAAATTGGTATTAGATCGTAAAAACGTTGATTCTCAGAAAGATTTTTAAAAAGGAAAATTATAAAATACCTGTTAAGATTTCTAAAAATTATTCAATCAACGCGAATTCCGTTCGATTTTAATTCTTAATCGTTATAATATCAAGACACCATATCTGATACCAATTTCTAAACGAATCTTCTTCACTAGGAATTTCGATTTTTCCATTCTCGATTCTCGCGTTGAAAATTCGCCTAAATGAAAGAAAGAAAAAAAAACGATCGATTCGATCGATAATTATAATAATCCTTCTTCGAGATATCGACTTACAACTTAGTTTCCCCGTGGCTTACGTCGGTAACGTAATAACGCGAAAGCCTCGTTTAAATCAAATCCTTTCGAATCGAATGATAAAACGAAACCCACACTTAAAATCTGTGGGGTATAAAAGTCGATGGTAGGTCGATATGTGCGCGTGGGAGGGGACCCCGTACGTACGTTTCCCCTATGATTATCAGCCGTTGCCTCGATCCGTAGCAAACGCACCGATTCCACCTTCGAACGGTTCCAACGCGACGAAATTTATCGGGCGGAATGTGTTGGCCGCGTAAAACACGGCGGCGTACAACACACGGATACATCGGTTGGTGGACATTACGGATGCGTGAGAGAGGCGGCCACGCGTGGGTGAGCTCCCACGCGTCCCCTGCCCATGTTTGAATATTTATCCATCTATGGAGCCAACGTTTCGTTTATCATCCAAAACGATGATGGACGTTCTCACGACTCGATGGAAATTCTCGAAATTCTCGAAAAATTCGTGATCGATCCTCCCGTTGTCTCGTCGAGAAGAGTTTTATCTTTGAAATTGCGATTTGAATTCTACGAGGAGAAGAAGATTATTCGGTATGCAACGTTCATTTTATCAATCCCGATCCCTCCTCGAAAAATTCGAGGGCGTCCACGCAGGAGATCGAATATCGAGTCGCGAATAAATCTCGTCACTCCTGTTAATATGACAGCGAATCGTGAAAGCGAACGTCTCGCTTGGAAATCGAGGCGGGCGCTTTCACGAGACATCTTCATTTCCACCACCGATTTACCCGAGTGTGACAACGGAAATGTCATCAAGTTATACTTTCGCCTTGGATCGACTTAAGTCGTATCCACGATCCAGATCTTTATTTCGCGTATCCTGTTAGAATATCGTCCTCCAACTTTCTGATCGAATTTTAATTGAACCATCGTACGCGCCTCTTGATCGTTGCGGTATAAAGTATCGATGCTATTAGCCGCCGCGGTGTATCTCGATTTTTTCTCGAGCGAAAAAAAAGAAAAGAAGAAAAGAACAACCGGCCAACTGGTTCGACGATAAATTACGATTGAATTATCGAAGAGAGGGTTTTCGGCCAATTAAGTTGCCATTGCGAGGATACGTCTCCTCGTAGATTCGATTTGATGATTGTTTTAATTAAAGGCGCAAGTTTTGGGAATAAAAGAAGGAATATATGTATATATATATTTTGTTAAGGGGAATAAACAATACTCGGTTTATCTCGGTTTATTTCGTGAATGAGCATCGTTCCCTTCTTCGAAGCTCGATAATTGAGCGTGTAAAAATATCTTAGGCCGCTTTCACGACACTTGAGCCGCGCGATACGAGAAATACTCGTAAAGAAACGCGGTAATTAACCGTATCCTTCTGTAAATCTGGCTAAGAAGCCATGGCAAAATGTACACAGATTTCTCTTTCGTTGCTTGGTAACCCGAGGTTTAATTTTAAACGCTTCCGCCAACCGGTAAAGGAACGAAAGAGGATCGAAGAAAATGTAAACACGCATGCCACAGGTAAAAAGTTTTGATCAATTCTTTGAAATAAAGTTGGAACAAATTGTATCATCGAATATATATATTTTAATCTTTTTTTTATAGATGTAGTAAAAATTTAAAAGATACGAAATTTGATTAATTAACAACTCTGTCACGAGATTCACTATGAAGAAAGCGATAAGAAGATGTAATTAATTCTTTTATTTATCTCGATCAATTTATCGCATTTAGAAAAAATTCTCTTCAAAATTCCATGAAATACATTGAAACATTATTTTACAGGGATTTGTTCGCACAATTCCGAAAATTCTGATTTTAATAAAAAAGTTCATAACGACTTTGATCGAAATTTTTCACATTTCCAATTTTTCCAATGTTGCAACACAAGCGAACAAAGCGAGTACACTGGAGCGGAAAAATAGATTCGATGATTAATTTTAACGAAAGAGAAAATTACGATCTCGCAATGAAATATTTCTCGAGACTGAGAAACGATTCGCAACGATTCGCTTTCCTGACTCGAACGATCCTTGCTGGTAACAATGCATCGGGAGACGCGTCCCTCTCGCGTGCTTTCCACAGGAGAATAGCAGGTTGCCGGTCTCTCTGTAATTTTGTAACGTCGTCCATTCGACCGTGTAACTCCGTAATGACGCGTAATGATCCCGCCGCGAGTCCCGAGACCGGCCGGATGCGCATGCGCCGATGCCAGAGGCCCTGTTTCCTATCTAATACCTCGACGATCTTGCCACCACCGATCCCAACGATTTATATATATATGATGAGATATAGTCCGTTTCGTTGTAAAAGATTTGGAAAAATTTTATAGCCGTGTAAAAATAAATTCGCGTCCTAACTTTGATCCTCTGTTTTTAGAATCACGAGTCGAAAGGTAGCGATTGGAACGTATTAACACGGAGCGATTTCCTCTCTCCTTTCGTCCCGAAATCGAGAGAAAGCAAGGTTGGAACGAGTTATTAACGAAGCGTGGTGGTGCAGGATTAACGCGGGCGGATTAAAGCTCGGGGAGAAGGGCATGAATAATCGGCGACGGAATTCGAACCGTGGCTTGATACGAACGCCTTCTACCTGTTTAACGGCTCCCATAAACGCGATTACAGCGTGTTACGGTGAAAATAAATCGATCCGTGATACGCTAAGTGTACCTCGACCCCCTGGAAACTTCTTCTCTCGCTTGGAGGAACAATGACTGCGCTTGGCTCGAGTCTGTTCTGCGGAGCGATAGAGATTCGTTTCGTCAAAAGAAGTTTGGTTCGAGTTTTCCAAGTTCCAAGTTTTGTATGCGGAGTGGATATCGATTTGGAAAATATTTGCTCAAGATTAATAAAGGTATCGAGTTACTCGGCTCGATTCAAAATTTAAAGGTATTCTAAAATTTGAATTCAGATATTGATTGCTCGAACGTGTATTGGAGGGAAGAAGGTGACACGCGAAAATTTCCTAAAACTTATTCTTTTAAAATGAAGTTGCATTTCACTCAATTTCGTTCAAGCAATTCGAAATTCCAGAGATGAACTGTAGAGCACAGCCGAGAGTACCATTTTCACGGGGTGACGCGAAAATTTCCCCGGAAATGGGGCGCCCTATAATTATCCAGCGGTGGTGAAAAGTCGTTGGCGACCCGTTGGTGGATTCTTCCGTGTTCCCGAAAATCTATTTCGAACACCGTGACCACCACCGTGGAATGTAATTACCGGCTGAATCATGTGGGCCGTCCTCGAGCGTGTAATCTCGAACGAATCCCCCAGGGAGGAGGATGGATGTTGGGAGTCGATGTGACTTCACTGACGTGAGTCATTGCATCGCTGACAGGGGCCGTATGTGTGCCAGTATCCCGGCAAAACGCTCCAACAGTCTAATCTTCCATTTTCCTTTATTATTAATAGACCTCGTCCTGGGTTTATTAATATCATCGTCCACCTTGATTGATCTGGAACGGTTACTTTTACTCTACGAGCGTATGGCGTGTGTTGGACGATAAAGGAGGAGCGATCCGCTTTCATTTTTTTTCATCCTCGAGTTTTCGTTGTTCGTGGAATTTTTAGGAAAGCGAGTTAATTAAATTAAAACATTTAAATCGAATTTTAATATTCACGTGAAATAATCGTGGAACATGTGGCGTGAAATTGTTGAAATGTGTATTCTTTGTTTAATTTAATTGCACGATTTTATTTATATTATAGGAAAGTGGCGCGAATTCCGATAATAATAAATTTGATCGAAAGCACGATTCACGGTAATAGAATCTGGGTTTCGTTTTCGTGTTTCCCGGTTGCCGTGATTAAATATCATCGCGATGAAATGAAATCGCGGCCGTTGATTAATCGTTGCCGCGGCCGAGTCGCATCGGCGAATTCCTCGTAGACAAGGAACAAGTGTTTCCAGCAACGTTGCTTCCCCTTTGATCTCGCGTTTAGGCAGGACAGATCTATGGGTGCACTTTTGAACGAGATGTCACGAGGGGGAGCGTGAATAGCGTGATTTAATAGCTGCCCGTTGTAACGAAGGTGGAAACGATCGTAGAAACTTTATTTCCCGTGGATAGCCAGAGATGGAATCGCTATCATTTTTCGTCTCGTGGAATCGAGTAAACGGATAGCTTTGTTTAAATATATATTTTTAATGAAATACTCGACGTATCGATCATTCCACCCCGATATATATATTTATTTCGCGATCTTGTTGACTACCAAGAGAAAGGTTAAATAATGAAAAATAAAAGGGTGAAACTCTTGATTGCGCATGATGTATTAAGAAGGGGAGGGGGGAAGGAAATGGCTCGGGTATCCCGAGGAAGAAACTTTGGAGTTTCAAGAATTAATGCCTGGAAAGTTTACACGTTAGGAAGTTTCGCGTTACCTTCCCCCTCGTTCGTTTAATTTCCACATGAATAAAAAGTGGTTCGAAGGATAGAGAAGTTGAGCTCGGTATCGTTCGGACATGGAAGAACGATGAAAAGTGAGCGGAGAAAGGACGAGGAGGATGGGATAGAGTTGATTCTAGAGAGACAAGAGGGATTTTTCTCGTGGATAGAACGGATGTAATTTAATGAAATTAACGAACGAATAAAATGATCCCTTCTTGATTAATTTTAATGGAACGAAATTAATGGTGGAAGAATTTTAATTATTGGTGTAACGATGAAAAGAAAAAAATTGAAGAGACGTATCTTTTTTAGAATCGAATTAAAAAAAAAAAGAAAGGAGGAAGGAAAAGAAGAAGATAAACGATTATTAAAACGAAGGAATGCGTGCGGTTATCGCGATGGTTTATCCCTTTAATTCCATTTTCCGTGGACGATTATTTACATAATATCGAGCGAGATGCATCAGCCATTCACCTCTCTCGGCCATTGTAATTTTAAGTTACCAAGGTTGCGGTTTGGTATAATAATTATCCTCTGATGTATGCGAGAGTTTCCAGCGATGCTCTGCAAATTGGACTCTGCTCCAGGCTATGCGAACATCGAATTTTTCTATATTTCTTTTTCTTTTTCTCTTTTTTTTGTAGCCTGAATAATTTCGTGTAATCGCGATAAATATAGTATACGCTTTATGATCCCTGCAGTGGTTATTATTTTACCATTTTTTTCAAGTAAATTTTTAGCGTTCCAAAAAGAGTAAAAAGAATCGGCCATGATCGAATCACCATGATCAAACGCTTGCAAAATATTCCCAGAATGCTCAACTTCAAAACTTTCGAAAGCAATTACATACAAATGAATATCCCCAAGATCCAAAAGCATATTAAGATCGAGTCGCTAAGCATTTCTAAAAAGAAAGAAAAATCAATTTCCAAATTCGAAATTGGCGAATCGAAACTTGCCAACGATAATAGATTCCACGAATCTAAATATTACTTCAAATTTCAACTTCGCGTTTCAACATTTCTTCTAAACACTTTGAAGGAAAAAACACGTGGAATTTTGGAGAAAACGCGGAATCGACACCCGGATGGATTTTACGAAACGGTGGAACGCTCGTAACGCGGCCTCTCGTAGATCATTCGCAGCGACGTCGTTTGCGCAATCCATGACACAGAAAGCTGGATGGATCGCTCGCGCGGAACCAGTTCCTGCCCATTTTTCCGCGCGTCGATCTTTACGCGCCGGTTGCGCCACCGCGGTGTCGTTGCACCGACAGATCCAACTTGTACGTACAAGAGGTTTTCGTGTGGGCCTCGCGCGTGGAATCGCCTAGACGCGGTACAATAATCGGCGGACCCCCCCCGGCTTTCTGCCAACTTTCGTAATTCGTAACCAGCACGCGAGACGATAAACCGGCTGTTACATTGTTTCGCCCATTGTTGGCGACGTGGTGTAATTTGTTGTGGAATGGAGGCAGGATATCCCGGTGGATGCTTCCTGGATGAGTCATTGCTCGAGCGTTTCCCGAATGGAAGGGATGCTTGGCCGTCGATCCTCTTCAGGGACGGAGGAAAAAAATAAAAAATATAGGAGGAGTATTGAAAGTATAGATTTATAATTTGCCATCGATGAACTCGTCAGAGTTTTAATAATAGTCGTTAAAAGGAATTTGTTTCGAGAGAGATTTCTCGATTCTCCTCTCTTCTTCTGGCTTGAACCGAAAGGTCGAAAAAATCGCATTGGAAAATCTTAGATCGTATCTGCGTTTAGCATAAACGCGAGAAAAGCTACTGTAATTGATTTTAGCGGGAAGAGGTACGGATTAGAAAGTTGTAATATTGAGAATACGTTTAAAAGGAATTAGTTTCGTGCGAGGGAACAAGTGTTTATGCCAAATGGAAAATAATCGCAAAATCATCGATACGGCCGGTAAATAAATTTGCCTTACCATTTATAACCTAAACACTTTCCCATCTTTTCACAAAGTTTCGCTAAAGCTTGCTTCGTCCATCCATCCACAATATCGATCATCTCGAACAATCCCGTCCAACGATTTTCAATTTTTCTCTTTCATCTCGCGATGCGTACAAATTAATTCTCATCGAGTGACATCCATTCCAAAAATAGAAATATAAAATATCGAAATACATCGTTTCCCGTATTTTTCCAAAAAAATTCTCACGTCGTCTCTCGTAAATCTCTCACGAATCCCGGCCGTTAAAATTGTCGTTAAAATCTGACCATCCGGGAGGGCGAAGGGCAGAAAGTTCACGTTTGATCACGAGAATCCTTGGATCCGAGCCGGGAAGATGAATGGAACGGGGTGAATTTCCTTTCAACGGGCGATCCATTCCTCTGCGAGGAATGGGTAAGAAGGAGGTCGCGTGATCGATCGCGGCAAGATCGCGTTTGAGAGTGGGAGGGAGGAGGGAGGAAAGACATCCCCTCGGCTCGAGACGGAGCCACGTTTCCCACGGCGTTCGGCACCTGCTGTTGCACCACTATGAAGCTATTTCTGCTCCGCCGTTCGTGGACGTTTCACGGGCCGTTGAAACGGCGTTATATTTACCGCTTCCTCGTACTCGAGACGTTCCGCGGCTACTCCCCGTTCTGGGTCAAAAGTCTCCGCGGTCGACGAGGAAGAAAGGGCGGAACAAGTGGCTCGCGAAACGTACGAGTTTCTTGTTTCTTCGCCTCTTTCGCATTGTGCGACTCGAGGACCTTGACTCGATGATGTTGATCGAGTTCGAGGATGTGTGCCCTTCGCGCGGTTTCACGATTTGCGGAATAAGTTGGAGTGCAGATTCAATTTTAATTTTTCAGAGTCGTTGATACTCGATGGTTTGTTGTTGAAGCTCTGGGATCCTCAGAGAATTTGAGCAACCGTTTTCTTTATGAATACGCGGAATCGAAAGTTTTTAATTTTTCAATGTACACGAAGTGAAGAACGTGGAATCGAAATATGCACTCGTTCGCGATGCTCGAGCACGCGATACTCTCAAATATCTTTTTTTCGTAAGGAATGGAACGATATTTATGAACGCGCGTAAAATTCTGGAAACCTGTAATTCTTCCGGACGTTGTTTCTCGTCTCGTTGGGTAGAGGAAAGAAGTCTGAAACGTAAAAGTTGATGGCTCGTGCGAAAGAAACTCTCCCCGTTGCATCATTTTCCATGCCGGGCAATTCTCTCAAGTACGAGGGGAAAAAAAAATTTTTTTTCCTTTTTACGTTGCACGTTACTTTGAAATTTGTATTTATATCTTCGATATATATGATATTGCATCTTTGTATTTGTATTTTATGTATAAATACGGGACGTTCAAGTGTTCGAAAATTAAGCAATCTATAAAACTCGTTTAATTGATCAACATCGTTAAACCTGAATTAATCAATCCATTAAATTAAGATCCAATTTACTTCAACTAAATGACTTCTTAAATCAATTAAGAGTCTTTAATAAATCATTGGTAAAGATCGTTGTGGGCAGTATACTTTTAGAAATAGAAATACTTATCGGCAAATTTATCTTAAAACTCGATTAAGATTAGAAAAAATTTGAACCGCTATAACTCCGAACATAATAACTTCCGGCCAACGAACGAAAGACCATTAGAAACGTGGAACCTTGCTCTTTAAAACGCATTTTCATTTATCCCGATAGGACTTCCGGTTCGTGAAATATCATCGCTCAAAGAAAAAGTAATTTTCGATCATTTATCTTAAACCCGATTAAATTTTATTAAAATTAGGAAAACTTTGAACCGCTATAACTCCGAAGATACTAACTTCCGGTCAACGAACGAAAAACCATTAGAAGCGCGAAACCTTCCTCTTTGAAACCCATTTTGATTTATCCCGATACGACTTCCGGTTGCCGAGATATCGTCGCGTAAAGACAAGGGTAATTTTTAATCGTTTACTGTCTTGGTCCTTGTCGCTTACTAGGACCTCTCGCTCGCACCTCGTTAAACTGACCTATTCCAAACTCGAGACGAGCGTCAGACGCGATTCCTAGAAAAACGCGTCGTACGCGTTTCCAGGAAAAAACGCAGATCAATGAGTCGCGAACTCGTTCATAATCTCTGCCCCAAACTATAGAAACTTTGAATCCTTGTATCTCGGCAACCGATCGAGATATCGAGATAAACCAAAAACTGACTTAAATGGCACGATTTCCTCTATATTCCGACAGAGTTTTTCGATTACAAAATTTTCAATTTCTTCTCACGTTTTTTTTTTTTTTTTTTTACTAAGAAAATTTCGAACGTATGTTTGCACGAATGGTCATGAATACATTTTACATCGTACACATTTTGTGTGTGTTTTTTTGCGACGCGAAGATAGCGCGATAAAGAATAATAATGGAGCAGTAATTCAAAGGAATTGAAACGAAACCCGGAAAGGGAAGAAGAAAGGAGGCAGAACGAAAAAGCAGCGAGACGAGAAGCGGTATAATATCTGGAAGAGGAGCGAAACGGTCGGAAAAACACTCGGCTCGCCGCGAACGATAACTACTTCCGCCGGATACGCCACTCACGGATCCTCCTTTCTCAGCCACGGCTCTCTTCCTCCGTGACTTTCGATTTTATTCCCTTTGCCGATCGCCATTCCGCGCCCTATCCCGAAACACGGTTTTATCGTGGGATCGTTCGCATCGAAATGAAATTTCCAAAATGACGAACGACGCGGCTGGAAACTTCCCAAGAACTTCGTCTTCTTATTTATACGATAGAGATCTTTACGACCGCACGTCGTAAGATACGTATGATTTGTATCCAACGTATCGAGGAGGATCGAAATCCTTTTATTTCCATTCTATCTCCTCGTGAAAAATCGATCGTTTCATTTTACAAATAAATTTTTATTCGATCGTATCGTATGGATATATTTTTTGCACTCCGAACGGACGAGTTCTATTTAAACTGCTCGAGTAGAAAAAGATCCAATTTATCTCGCTCTTGCAATATTTCTCGAACGAAAAGTACGAGAAATTTACCGAAACATCTCAAGCAAGCGTTGACGATCGTCGGACGAACCTACCTTCTGAATGAACTTAATCAACCCATTTTATTAATTATCCCCTCTTGCACTTCGTCTCATAATTTCGGGAGGAAAAATCAACAGGGCCGAATCGAGGGACGACAAGGATCACGGAGACAAGGCTTTCAGGACAAAGCGTTGGAAGTACAGTCGGCCTGTTTACGCGCGATGGCGGTTTCTTCTTTCTGCCCGGTTCTTCTTTCCACCTCCCCCTCCTCCGCCTCGTGGCCGCTCACTTCCGCTCGCAAATCCTCGCGACGGACGCATTTGGACCTCTTGGCAGCTGCTCAGACGTCTGCGATGAAATATCTAGCACGGCTGACTTTGATCTTCCGTCGCGTGACCGAAACGACCTGGAAGCGCTCGATGCACGCGCGCGCCAAACCGCGAATATCGCGACACCGCATTCCTCAGGAACCAGGAAGTCTGCCTGGGAATTCGATCGTTAGCTTTTCGCTTGCGTTTCGAATATTTTTTATTTATTGGCCCTCGTTGCTTCGAGAGAAGGAAACGGCGATTATATTAATTATGAGTCAAGTATCAATTTTTCAATCGTTGGTTCTTTGTATGTTTTTTTCTAAATTTGTGGAATTTTTTTTTTCTCTGTACGTAGGGATGATTGATGGATGAAGGAGAGGGAGGGATTGCGCGGTGGAGGGATAGGTAAGAAGAGGAGAAGTATGAAGTAAAATTATCGAAAGATGAAGAGATTTATGAAGGGAAAGCGCATGGAGATTGTAAAGAAAGAAAAGATTAATTATTTGGAGAATAGAACGATACGACGTTCTATAATTCATTTATAGATTTATACGGCATTGGAAAGAAGAAGTGTACCTGAAGAACGAAGAAACTTTTCTAGAAACTGTCTACGTTCAGTGATTTATATCCTCCTTCGCATCCTCTTTTTCAATCTTATTATAAAATCTCGTTGTTTTTTCACGGTTATTTAATTAAATTGCGATTTAAATTAAAACTGTAAATCTTTTTTCAAATAGAAAGAAAGGCGTCGTTTATTCTCGAGTTTTAAATTAATTATTATTTCGACGGCTGGAAATAATTTGACCAAATTAATCGCGAATATTTCTCGAATAAGATGCACGTAATCTATCTGGTGGTTGGCATCGAATGAATCGATGGCATGGTATTTGTTTCGAATGCGAGTGTCGCCGCGCGTTTCGAGCTTGCATTCCAAACAAATACCGTGTCATGCATTGGTATTATTCCTTTCCCGAACGTATTTCAAACAACTCATTTTAAATTAAGCTCGTCCAACTCGAAACTAACCTCGATTCACACCTCCGCGTTTTTAATCTAACATTCAAAATAATTAATTTATCTGTTTCGATTAATCGAAACAACACCACATCAAAATTCTTTGCCTTCCTTTTTCCTTCTTCCTCTATACAATCCAACCTTCAGAGAATTTTTTTCAACGACATACGTCCATCCATCCACCCACACTCACGCACATATACACACACACATTATTCCAAGAAACTTTCATCAAACCCATGAATTTCAGATAAGGAGCAAGTACCTATCCTCAGAAGTACCTCCATCTCGAGTAACCTTAACGAGAACCCTCTCCTCGAAACTTGGTCGCGGAAAACGTTCTTATTAAAGTAAACCTCCTGGTCTCGTGCGAACATAAAATGCCTCGGTGTCCCTCGTAAATCAGCCCCGATAGAAACGGGAGGCTCTCTACCCCCCTCTGGTAAAAACTGTCAAACAACGATTTCACTCGCATCCCTAACGAGCGCCCTCTCTCTCGCTCGAGTTCAGTGGCCACCGCGAGCTTCTTAGAGTCGAATTCCACGCCGTATGATTCTAAGCGGTTCGTAATAGACTTTCGGGAAACCGTTGCGTATTTAGAATTTCACGGGAGAAGTTGTGATTCACCCGTGTGCGTATACGCGGGAATGCGAAGAGGAGGAAGGGGAGCGGGAAGGGAGAAACCATCCAGGCTTCACGTCGGATAAACATCGATAAGATCATCGTTACGATAATATTTTTTTAAGGTAAATAATAACGTATATGTATATATGGAACGATAAAAAGTTGACTGAAATGGTGAGTTTATTTTCAAACGTCTCTTGACAACAATAATTACGAATAAATATTATCGACGTGTTAAAAAAAGCTATGAATAAGATAAGTGGATAATATATGTAATGGATGATGCGATGTTTCGATAACGACGATTACGAATAAATACATGTCGACATGTTGAAACCTATGAATAATAATAACGGGCGTAATGTCTTGATAACAAGGATTATGATATTGCGATAAATATTATCGACGCGTTAAAAACTACGAAGCGATAATAATAGTATCGGTAATGGCCAGCGACTTCATGCTGGAAGGAAGGGGAGAGAGGTGGTGGAGGAAAAGGACGAGGCGAGAGATTTCGACCGCGATTCCGTGTTCCCGCAGCTGTCGACTTGAGGGTTTCAGCCCGCCTGTAAACGCGTGCTTGTCAGCAATTTTCGGTAATTGGCACGGCTTAGTACCGCGTGACGTGGAACGAGCGTCGCCGAAAATCGGCCGCGGCGTATTAAAACGGGTGGAGGAGGGCCGGTGGATGGGCGGCCGGTAATTTGCGGAACGAGATTGTTATTGTAATTTTAGCGGCGAATGAACTGTGCGCCGTTTCGGGATAATATAAACTAGTTCAAATGGGTGACGGTGTTTACAAACGTTTCCGTTTAATTTGCGACTGTTTTCGAGTATCCTCGCCCTCGGTTGGAACGGGTTTTCGGGAATTCGATGATTCTTAGTTTCGCTTTAGTTTCAGCAATTAAAGCGTCTCTGAATGAATGACGAGAGGGATGAAAATTTCGAAAATAGAATGTCTCGAAAATTTACGATTTTGCATACAAAATGTTGCGATCATGTTTGGAAAATTCGATGATTCCGTTTCGCTTTAATTTTGGCAATTAAAGTGTCTCTTAAATAAAGGGATGAAAATTCCTCAAATACGAAATGAAAAATTTACGAAATCGATGATGAATAATTTTTTTAAACGATCGTTAAAGTAAGCGTTGAACGAAAGAAAATTGATTTCAACAATATCAATGATCCAAAGAATTAAAAGAATTAATAAAAACCATGAGATTGCAATTCAAAAATTAATCATCCCTACGATAAATCCGTACGAAGAATCTCAGGAAAATAAATAAATAGACAAAATTATTAACATCACAAAAGATTTGTCTATCCTCTAAATGCATAAACGACTTTGTTTCACGGCCGAATCAACGAGAGTTTCTCCCTTAAAGGGCAGACGAGGTCGTAAAGCAACAGCTACCGGAATAGCAATAAACGTGTGATACACGTTTTCTTGACTCGGAATCGGTGGTGTTATCATTAAGGCTGGCTTTGAGGGTTTGTTTCATTAACAGGGGAATAGTTATTAATCCGACAGGTGGCGACGTTTTATGCGAATCGGGCTCGTTTTAACTGCGGCCATCGTGTTAACAATGTTCCTCGTGGATCGATCGTAAAGTACTCCGAGCTATTGGTGTAAACTGAAAATGGCAGGGAGAGATTGCGAGAATATATACGGACGTTGGCAGATTTTGAAACGAGCTCAATCAATTAATCTTATAACGTCCAATTAAGGAGATAAAACGATATTGGAAAATGGGCAATAATTGCTTCTCGCAAAAGCTTTTCAAATTTTCTTCGAAGGAAAACCGCTTACTCAGATTCATACGGTGGAAGAAAGAAAGGTAAAATCTTACTTTGGAGAAGAATAATCCTCGTTTCCTTCGGATCTCGAAGAAAGAAAGGGGCGGCGAGATTCTTTAATAAAAGAAGAAAGAAAGGAAGAGGAGAGTCACGTGATACGTGACTCGAAAGAAGTGGAAGGAAATAGAAAAATTTCATTTTGGTCCTCCGTTGGAACTTAATTTGCAGGATGGTGTTGCTTTCGTAGTAAAAAATGCAACGTCTGGTTGGCCGAAAAATTATGGAGAGACGGAGGTGGTGGAGAGAGGAGGAAGGCGAGTTATTTCCCAGCCAACGTGATTCCTTGGCTGTAACTTAAACCGGTAGTGGAGTCTCTTTGATGAGATCATGGAAAAATAAAAAGAAGGAGGCAGGAAGGAAAAATGTGTGCCAGATGACGGCATGGTGTCAGAGAAAGAAATCGCCGATTGCCCAGTCGCATCGTGTAACAAGGTTTAAAATAATCGTTGATGGAAAATGGAAATTAATTCGTTTCGAAGAGTTGTGCGAATGATAAATTTAGCAATATAAGAATAAGAAATTATCGATCAATTTCAATCTTAAATAAATTAAGGAAAATATATAATTAAATCCTGAATTTTTCAACTATCTGAAACTTTCATCGCGAGTTTAAATTAATTGATTTAAACATTTTAAACTCTGCATCTTTTTCTTGATAAATGATATGATTTTTGCCTAATTGGAACGATACGATTCATCGAATTAATATTTATCTCGAGATTAATTAATTTTTATCCTTTAAACTTGCACGAGCAAACGATTCCTCCTCCCCTTCCCTTTTTTTGCAAAAATTACGCAACAAGTAGAATTAATCAGATTGGCTCGTGAAATTCTCGAGTCATGTTCATCATGAAGGAAAATTGTTCGAAATTGCCCTGTTTGGAACTCAAAGGCAATTACTTGGCCGTCGAATATCCCGCTTAATCAACGGTGATTTTAATTAAGAAGGGAATAAGGGGATAGAGCGTCTTTTCCTGTTCATTTTGCGTTGCATAATCCGCGACAGCGAGAAGAGAGGCGGTAACGGTACACCCTCGGCGCATATTTCTCGAATGAAGCCGGTGTCAGATGCTGGTGCATTAGCAGCTTCAGATCTCGTCTCCTGGTGCGGTAACACAATATCTCGAGCTAAAACAACCACAACTTGCAGTCGCTGTCGAGCTTCTGCCGGGGCGGAGAGAGACGGTCTGGAATTATCATTGTTGACAGTCGGCCGACAAAAGTTTAACTTGGTGAAATCGTCGCGTCGTAAATAATAAAGGTGGACGAAAATCTGGGTTACTGTCGTGTTATAAATACAGCGGCCTGAGAATTTTTTTTTTTCGAATTCGAATTTTTGTTGGAAAAAAAAAAGCCTTGTCGAGCGAGATAAATTTGATCTTGAAAATTCTACACGATTGTAATTTGATAAGAGAGGAGATTCGTGACGGATGTTTGAAAATGAGCGTAATACAAATTTCCAGATGGTGTTTAGGAAATGGAAGGAGTCTCCTTGCAAGGGAATTTCACAGTAATGAAATTCGAATTTTAGTGGCAGGTAGTAACCATGGGAACAGCTGTGGGTTACGACGAGTCGTAAAATCTTGACCTCCATGGACACCAGGTCGATAGAGCATAGTTGAGGGGACTATTCCTAAACTTGCTGAATCTAAGAAACTATGCTACGAAAGATTTAGATGCAAACGTCGAGGAACGATGTTATTATCCCCAGAATTATAAATTTGAAATTTATTTCCATCGTTGTTAAAAGATGTTTGAAACGTTTTAAACCTTGAGGAGATTTCAGAGGAGATTTGCCTTGAAAAGATTCCTAATAATTTTCGACCAGTTACTTATTCACACGGAACCGAACGACAAAACTAGAATTGTATATTGTCTTGCATAATTACGTATACCTCGTCGCATCACGCGAGGAAATCACGGAAACGATGTAATTTATCCAGTACTTGGCGAGGGCGGGGTCCC
Organism: Apis dorsata; assembly: GCF_000469605.1. Lineage (NCBI taxonomy): Eukaryota > Metazoa > Arthropoda > Insecta > Hymenoptera > Apidae > Apis > Apis dorsata. The sequence continues at coordinate 180,952 of NW_006263525.1, read as the reverse complement.
TTTCCGTTTACTTCTCCTGTCAACTTGCGTGCAAGCTTGTTGCCTCAGATGTTGGAATTCCCTTCTACATCTTCGCTTAACAAAGCCTGTTTTCGCAACGAATACACTCGACTGACTCGTAACTGACAACTTGTGTCGCCAAACGATATCGAAATTGATCGATTTCTTAGAATAAGTTATATCAAAGAAGTAATGATTTCTCCAATATAACATATCGTAAGTGAATCCTTGAAATTTTACGAGAAAATAAATAATATCGAATTTACAGTTATTCTTTATACAGTTTATACATTATTATCTTTTTTTAAAGAATCTTTAAACGCTTTTGCCAACTTCTTATCATCGTCTACCAAGCGACTCGATGTTTCGCTTCCTTCAAATTCTTCAAACATCATCTCTCTCAAGATTCGGGCTTCGTTCAAAGGCGTGGAGTCGACAAACTTTGAAGGATACTTTCTTCTCTCCAGTTTATCGAATCGACAACGCGGAGGAGGCATTTTCGCTGGATAGAGAATTCTCTCTGCTGTTAATGCACGTTTTGTGCGAATTCAACGTCGGGATTTCGTCTCGATGGAAAATTGTCGAGCGAGGGGGAAAGGCAAATCATGGATAAAAACGTTGCCATATCGAAACGCTCGACAAATTCGTACACAAAGGGGTTCCTTCTTCTCTTTCTCTCTTGCTTGCGCGTTTCAAGAGAAATTCACAAAATATTTTCTCTTTGATTATTTTGCAAATTGATCAAATTTTGTAATATATTCAGCCTTCTTAATTCTCGAAGGATTAAATTTCTAAAACGAGATTCTTAACGAGTGGAAGAAGGATAATTTTTAATTTATTTCGAGGAAATAAAGAATCGGAGAAGGTGAAATTAAGATAGAAAGAAGCAACAAAGTTCGATTGCCTTCCTCGTTTTTTTTTCCTCGGGGGTAAAGGTACGATTGTAGCTTAGAATCACGATTGAAAGTTTCGCGGTTCGCGGATTGTTGCCGCACGATTGCGAGGAATTGATTCGACGGATAAAGTTGGCGAGAAAAAAAAAGAGAGAGAGAGAAGAAGAAACTCTGAAAAAAAGCGAGAACTCCTTTCATCCTTTTTTTTTACAGAAACGACTGACAGACCGCCTGAAGCATTTTCATCAGACTTACCTTTCTACCTCTTTCAATATAGCGATCAGATGTCACTCTGAAATCGTTTTAATTAAAATCGACAGGAACTTGGAAACGTTATCAAGTCGTGTCCCCATATCGTTCCATATTTGCCGTTAAACGTTTCTCAGAAATTAATTAATACAGAGCGTTTCCTTTGAGAAGATCAAGTGTCAAATTAGAGGAATTGAAATCGATCTGATACTCTGATACTTAAAAAAAAAGAAAGGGAATTTGTTTCGAAGGAATGAAAACAGACTTTGAGAGAGATTATTATTTACATTGCTTCAAGATTAAATTTATATCTGTATATAGAGTTTTGCATTCACTTTACGGAACAGTACGGTGGAAAATTTATTTATATTTAAAATTTTGCACGTCGTATGTGTGCATGATATCTGTCGATTTCATTTTCGTTTCAAGGAAACGAAATGATAATGGAGAAAAAGTTGGAAAAAAATAGATGCATACGCGATCGCGTACGTAATACGCGATCAAAGTTATTGACTGGTTCGACGGTGATTCGCTATTATATTTATTTTGCGAGCGGATGCCAGAGAGTATCTCGTGCGAAGCTAACATCTGCCCTCGCGCAATGCAAATACCTCGAGGCGATATATTCGCGACGCACGAATGCAATCGATCGATGACTAAGAGATGTATATTTAAAAAACGTTCAAACGAATGTATTTATCGAATACACTCGTCGTAGATCGTATTTCAGCTTATTATCAAAATCACTTATCGACAATTAACGTTGAATAAACAGCGTTATACTTTTTATCTCTGATCTATTTCTATTTGTTCACGTTTAAATATCACGCTTACCGTTTTGTGATTCGATAATTTTACAAAATATCAGAATAATTAAAAATGGTGATATTTCTAGCATTATTTTTTTGTTCGAATGATTTTTATTCGAATGTAGAGAGTGCTTGAAAAATCACAAAGGCAGAAGAAAAGATAGTAATCCTTTCTGTTTGCACGGCGATAAAAACAGTTGTACATTACATCCGAGATAAAACTCTCTTTTAACTCTTGAAATTCACTCGTATATACCCAAGCAACAATTACACGATATTTCACCACCAGTGTTTGCTCCGTCATATCATACCGATGGAACCCACGTATTCCACCGTGAAAACGCTCGAGATAAATTGTTAAATTAATTAGAAGTCTGTTGCCGTTGAAACGAGTATCGCGAAAATTCACGTCCAGTCTACGTTGTGAATCGAGCCCGTTTTTCCCCCTTTCTTTTCAACCGTACCGTGTATATCTCCGGAATGAAAATGAAAATCTCGACGGAGGAATCTCGATGTTACGAGTGGCAACCGAGAAATAATGATGTTGCGCCCGATCGAATGAAACTTTCGGAATGCAATTCCCTTTTTTTAATCAATTATAAGCGAACGATAGTCGTTCGATCTTGAAATATTTTTCCGCGTAAGAAGATTGCTCTTTTTTTTTACGTCCTCCTCGATCCTTTCTCGCTTATTGCTGTTATCAATTTTTAACGAAACGTTATTGTTTTCCCTTCATTTTCACCATTTTAGATCACCGATTGATCCAATATTTGAATCAAAAGCAATAACGCGGTAGAAAATTGAATTTCGGATTAAATTACTTTGTCAAAAGTAACGTGTTACACATTTCGTTAGAAGAATGAACGTAAAAATTAATTCTCAAATTTCAGAGATTGAAGAGAGTTTACAATTAAATATTTCCTCGAATAATAACGATATAGGATTTTCAATTTTAAAATTTTTTAATCCATTGTTCGTGTAATTAATTAGTCTTTGTCATTCGAGCTATTTAATAAAATACACGTTACGCATATTTTCGCGTACGAAATAATATGCACACGGAAAGAGAGAAGGCGAGAGTTATCGAGGATAATCACGAAACAAACGATACATCATTCAAAGGGAAAAGTTCCCTTTTGTATCCGCGAAAATCAATGGAACGAAAACTCGGAGGATCTAATTACGGCCATCCTGTGCGACCCTCGTTTCTTAATTGATTAATGATGGATGTAACTGTGTACAAGCAATCGTAGACGTTTTTAGAACGAGCCGGTATTTTAATTGAGATAAATACGTGTTAACCGTGCGGCTGGATCGCCACTTCCAAAGGCAGATACGTAATTACAAACGACTGGCTCGGTTGAGAACCCGGCGATAATATACAGGCTTTATCACCGAGAGAGATCCACGGATGATTATTATTAATTAGCCAGTGGCTCGTAATTGCAAGTCTCTACCACGGTTAGAAATCCACTTGGAATAGTCCTCTTTCTCTTTCATTATGTTGAAATATATTTACTCTCGTCGGATGCATTAATCATGGAAACAAGTATCCAAGGAGCTCGAAAACGGAGAAATGAATTCGTTATTGCGATAGGATTCATCCGATGGATCTCGTTAAGGTGGTATTACAAAAAGGAAAGTGGAATCATTGTGGATATGCTAAGTATAATCCGTTTGGGATTGGAATCGCATGATAATATCTTTAACTGGTATCGCTGATTAGTTATTTGTTCCGTAATTCCGGAAATTGCGCAACTATTCGATCGTGTCTTTTCCGTTTGACAGAGATGGGGGTTGCGTGGATGGACGAATGGATTTGCATTTTGATGCAAAGTATCGATCGAAAATAGCAGAGGGCTTTGTGCGGTTTTTAGATCGGTCTTCTTCGGTAACAATGTAATTTTGGTAAAAGGTCCATTTTGGTATGGCGACAAAATGGCGGGGAAATATTCTATTTCCAAGCGAGTGGATACAATGCGGCGATGCATTCGATCTCGTAGATAGGAAATACCTAGGGCAGGATTTTCAAGCGTTAGAGAGATTATAGGGAAAGTGAGAGTTTGTCCAATGTTGAAACGATGATTAATCACCGCTTTTAGAATTTAGAGGTAATTGGTCTCTCGCAACGGTGGGAAGTAATTATCGATATCTATAGTTTCAGGAGAATTTAAGGATGAGATAGCGAAATTATGGCTTTGACTATTAGTCAATCGAGTTAAACTTCTCGGTTTAAAACCGAACATTAATCATAGCGTTAGAAAGTTTTTGTGCGGATGCCGAGTGTTGATGCCGAAGCATCTTTTTTTTTTTTTTCGAGATTACGACATCGAACGATACGACACGAAGAGGACACGCGAACTTACTTACGAATGGAAACGACTTAGACTTGTTCATGCGTGTGAACAAATCAATTCCATGGTTGGACAACGGTTGGAATAAAGCGATATCGTTGCGTAATCCTAACGTTGAAATCAGTGAAACGATCGTGAAATTTCTACAACATATTTATCGATACGATCACGCGATTACTTTTGTGCATCCGGGGTGCAGCCGGTTTGAAACGAAAGACATTCATTCTACGATTGCGCGTAAAATACCCGAGGTTGTCGCGTTTATCCATCGAACTTATTAATTTATGTCACGCAGCCGGGCGCCAGAAGTTGAGTTACGATATGTTCTCACGAAAAGGCTCGTGATATCAGGCCCTCATCATATGGAGAACGAAAATATAAATACCGTAATACGAGGAGAAACGTGTATTGAATC
>NW_006263525.1:174504-176153 GCF_000469605.1 Apis dorsata | reverse complement strand
TGCATAATCGCCATTCAACTCGAACTTTGTTTTTTTCTTTTTTTTTTTTTTTTCCTTTATATCTTCGACGAAGAGACAAGAGCAACGAAAATAGATCTGTCAGGGTGCGGCCCGCGAAAATGAATTTCACATTTTAACTTCGATACGCGAGTAGTTTGATTATTTAAAAAGATATACAATTCGTAAAAGCGTGGAAGATGCTTTTCGAATGTTGCACAACTGCAAGAAATTATGTGCGCGTGTTGTAAGAAAAAAAAATTCACGAATGATTCTCAGGAAATGCTTCGTTGCATTTGAATAACCGCTATACTGTATGCGAGTACGTGTACGTTGATACGTAACACGGCACAGAAGGGTGAATATCCTGCAAAGCTTATTCTGAGAATAATCGTTTGACCCGTCTACCGGAGATACCCATTTTCCAATAATTTAAACCGTATACCGTGTAATTTACGATCGATCCAGGAGAATTTATTTTCATAGCGTAATTATAGCAGTACGAGCAACGATTTAATAAGTTGCGAGCTTATGAAAATTTTAAATATCATAAAATTACACAAATATACGTTTCAAATTATATATAGTTCGTTCCATATTATTTATAATTATAAGAATCAAAATTTTTTTTACAATCATCTGTAATAAATAAAAATTTTGTTTAATTATAAACAGTAAGTATTTACGATATCGATGATAAATCTTTCGAAATACGCGCGCGTTTACGTAAAAATAGAATTTTTATGCGCTTGCGCGAATGCGGAATTTTGGAACATGTGTCAATCTAATGCGTATAAAGTAGTTTCAATATGGCGGAAATGATAGCCAAATTAGAGTCGTAGGTATTGTGCTTTTTTGTACATAATTATATACTATACATATACATTAATATATGTAGGTACATTAATAAAATTGTATATCCATTATTTGATTCCGTGAAATTAGGTAACGATACAGTTATTGCATATATGGAAGTAATGTGAAAATTTCATGCAAGATACAGACATTATAGAATAATACTACATTTTCGACATTCCCAAATCGATTTATATTTTGTATTATTCGATCAATGATGATAAAATTATTCTACGATTGCGAATAATCATTATTCTAAAATCTTGTTTACATTCGTAGACATTGTAGGTTAGAATAATGTTTTCTAATCTTAAATTGATTAAAACTTTTCAAGACATATCAACATATAACAATTGTTTGATCGTCTAATATTCGATAAAACAAGTACAATTATTTTAAAATTTCGTTCTTTTAGATATTTTAGTTTCAAATATTCATAATATTTCATCTTTATAGATAAATTATAAATTTTCTTAAATATATTATACAAGATTATTTTATAATATTCATAATTATAAGAATCAGAATCTTTTTTTATAGATAATATTTTCTAACAAATAATTTTTTCAATAATAAATTCCTAATATGCATTAGTCTAATACGCGTAAAATAGTTTCAATATAGTGAAAAAAATAGTGAGTGATTGTCGTGAAAACATTCTAGTTCTTTCGGATACGTAGTTAATTAATATATTAATTAGAGATCTATATAGATTCTTTGATCTCGCAAAATTCGACAACGGTACAATTATTGCGTAATACGTGAAAATAACGAGAAAATTTCGCACGTGGTGGAGG
>NW_006263525.1:171365-174010 GCF_000469605.1 Apis dorsata | reverse complement strand
AAATCGAAATATACGAGTATGTAGCTGAACATACAATTTTAGGACGCTTGCGCACATGCAAAAGTTACAGTGCGCTTGCGTAATGCATAATTTTGGCGCCTAATTTCGCGATTATACGCATGCGTTGATCTAATACGTATAACGTAGTTTCAATATGGCGGAAATAATAGCTAAAAGAAAATAATAAAAAAATTATATTTCTCTCGCGGATGTAAATTGATTAATATATTAATAAAATATCATGTATCGATTAATTGATTCCGTGAAAGTAGCTGACAATATAGTTATTGCCTAATATATGAAAGTAACGTGAAAATTTCGTACAAGATATATATATTGTAGGATATTGAAAATAGATGACAATAAAATTATCATAATATTATTCTAAAATCTTGTTTGTATTCGTAGATATTGTAGCTTAGAATTATGTTTTCTAATTTCAAGTTGATTAATATTTTGCAAAACGTACAATTGTTCGATCGTATAATATTCAATAATGACAATAGTTATAACTATACAAAAAATTCGTATCTTAAGAAAATGTAGCTTTAGATATATTTTTGTAAATTATTGTTTTTTTACATATATTTTACAGAATTATTCTATGACATTCATAATTGGAAGTATTTAGATCTTTTTTTAGATAATATTTTCTAACAAATAATTTTTCCAATAATAAATTCCTAATATGCATCAGTCTAATACGTGTAAAATAGTTTCAATATGGCGGAAAAAATAGTGAGTGATTGTCATGAAAACATTCTAGTTCTTTCGGATACGTAAGTTAATTAATATATTAATTAGAGATCATATATGGATTCTTTGATCTCATAAAATTCGACAACGGCACAATTATTGCGTAATACGTGAAAATAACGAGAAAATTTCGTACGTGGAGAAACAGACATTGGAGGTTAGTGTTGCATTTTCCATATTCATAAATCGATTTATTCTATGTTAGGCATCGTATAATAATTATTCGATAGCGTAAAAATCGGTAATAAGGAAATTATCGTAAGATTAACGAAGATCTGGTATAGCGTTCGAAGACATTGTACATTAGGCAGGCGTCTTTCATTCGTAACTTGACTAATGTTTCTGTGCAGGATATATTATATATTCAATCGTTATTTTATCGTGTTTAATTATCAATAAAAGTTAAAAATTATATTAATTTTAAAATTTCGTTTAGTATTCTTTTCGAGTGTAAATTCGATTGAGATATTTCGTAGTCGTATAAATCGATTAATCATTTTTGTATACGGAAGTATTCTACGGTATTATTGATTATAGAAATCGAAATTTATTCTTATAATATTTTCTAACAAATAATTTTTCAATTATAAATAGTCATTATTTACGAAATCGATCTATAAATCGAAATATACGAATATGTGATGAACATGGAATTGTAGGACGCTTGCGCACATGCAAAAATTATAATGCGCTTGCGTAATGCATAGTTTTGGCGCCTAATTTCGCGGTAATACGCATGCGTCGATCTAATGCGTATAAAGTAGTTTCAATATGGCGGAAAAGACAGTGAAGTGATTGTCGTGGTCAAATTGTAATTTTTTCGGGTATTAAAATAATACGTTAATTAGATATCGTGTATTCTTTTATTTCATCAAATTCGATAACGGTACAGTTATTATGTAATACGTGAAAATAACGAGAAAATTTCGGAAGGTGGTGGAGAAACAGACATTGGAGGTTAGTGTTGCATTTTCCATATTCATAAATCGATTTATACTATGTTAGGCATCGTGTAATAATTATTTGACAGCGTAAAATTCGGTAATAAAGAAATTATCGTAAGATTAACAAAGGTTTGTTATTGCGTTCGAAGACATTGTACATTAGGCAGGCAATCTTTCATTCGTAACTTGACTAATGTGCAGGATATATTATATATTCAATCGTTATTTTATCGTGTAATTATCAGTAATAGTTAGAAATTATATTAATTTTAAGATTTAGCCTTTCTTTCGAATGTAGATTCGATCGAGATATTTCGTACTTGTATAAATCTATTAATCATTTTTATATACGCAACTATTCTACGATATTATTGATTATAGGAATCGAAATTTATTCTTATAATATTTTCTAACAAATAATTTTTCAATTAGAAATAGTCATTATTTGCGATATCGATCTATAAATCGAAATATACGAATATGTAGTTGAATATAGAATTTTAGGACGCTTGCGCACATGCAAAAATTACAATGCGCTTGCGTAATGCATAATTTTGGCGCCTAATTTCGCAGTAATACGCATGCGTCGATCTAATGCGTATAAAGTAGTTTCAATATGGCGGAAAAGACAGTGAAGTGATTGTCGTGGTCAAATTGTAATTCTTTCGGGTATTTAAGTTAAATAATACGTTAATTAGATATCGTGTATTCTTTTATTTCGCGAAGTTCGATAACGGTATAGTTATTGCGTAATACGTGAAAATAACGAGAAAATTTCGTACGTGGAGAAACAGACATTGGAGGTTAGTGTTGCATTTTCCATATTCATAAATCGATTTATTCAATGTTAGGCATCGTGTAATAATTATTTGACAGCGTAAAATTCGGTAATAAAGAAATTATCGTAAGATTAACGAAGGTTTGATATTGCGTTCAAAGACATTG
>NW_006263525.1:170438-171323 GCF_000469605.1 Apis dorsata | reverse complement strand
CATTTAGTATTCTTTTCGAGTGTAGATTCGATTGAGATATTTCGTAGTCGTATAAATCGATTAATCATTTTTGTATATGCAAGTTTTCTACGGTATTATTAATTATAGAAATCGAAATTTATTCTTATAATATTTTCTAACAAATAATTTTTCAATTAGAAATAGTCATTATTTGCGATATCGATCTATAAATCGAAATATACGAGTATGTAGCTGAACATACAATTTTAGGACGCTTGCGCACATGCAAAAATTACAATGCGCTTGCGTAATGCATAGTTTTGGCGCCTAATTTCGCGGTAATACGCATGCGTCGATCTAATGCGTATAAAGTAGTTTCAATATGGCGGAAAAGACAGTGAAGTGATTGTCGTGGTAAAATTGTGATTCTTTCGGGTATTAAAATAATACGTTAATTAGATATCGTGTATTTANNTTTCGCGAAGTTCGATAACGGTATAGTTATTGCGTAATACGTGAAAATAACGAGAAAATTTCGCACGTGGTGAAGGAACAGACATTGAAGGTTAGTGTTGCATTTTCCATATTCATAAATCGATTTATACTATGTTAGGCATTGTATAATAATTATTCGATAGCGTAAAATTCGGTAATAAAGAAATTATCGTAACATTAACAAAAGTTTGGTATTGCGTTCGAAGAAATTGTACTTTAGGCAGGCGTCTTTCATTCGTTACATTGACTAATGTTTCTGTGCAGGATATATTATATATTCAATCATTATTTTATCGTGTAATTATCAGTAAGAATTAGAAATTATATTAATTTTAAAATTTCGTTTAGTATTCTTTTCGAGTGTAGATTCGATTGAGATATTTCGTAATCGTATAAATCGATTAATCATTTTTGTATACGCAAGTTTTT
>NW_006263525.1:168431-170402 GCF_000469605.1 Apis dorsata | reverse complement strand
ATTATTGATTATAGAAATCGAAATTTATTTTTATAATATTTTCTAACAAATAATTTTTCAATTGTAAATAATCATTATTTGCGATATCGATCTATAAATCGAAATATACGAGTATGTAGAACATAGAATTTTAGGACGCTTGCGCATATATAAAAATTACAGTGCGCTTGCGTAATGCATAATTTTGGCGCCTAATTTCGCGGTAATACGCATGCGTCGATCTAATGCGTATAAAGTAGTTTCAATATGGCGGAAAAGACAGTGAAATGACAATCGTGAAAAATTTGTGCTTTTTTTGCGTAAATAAGTTAATAAATTTATTAAGAATATATTGCGAATTAATTTTTTGATCTTGTGGTGTTCGTTCGAAATTGTTATCGTAAAATATATGAAAATTGTATGAAAATATGACACGTTGTGTTAGCAGTTGATGATGAAGGTTAGAATTCACATTTTTCACATAATTCTATTAACATCTTATTAAGCATAGTATATTTGTATATTTATTATTCGATGAAATAAGAAGATTCAATAAGATAATTATCATAAGATTATTCAGAAATTTCATATATTGTTTGTAGATGTAGTAACATTGTAGGTTAGAATGTTTCATAATGAGGGACACTATTTTTCATAAATCAAATAGTACATTATAAGTGTGTGATTGTCTGATTGTATAGATTTTTTTTATGTTAATTTATTTTAAAATTTTTTATGTTTTATATGTCGATATAATTGTTAATTTTAAACATTCTGTGGAACGTAGCATATATAATATTTAATGATTATTGACGATTATAAATTTAAGATATATATCGTCTTTTGTATCTTATTCCAAATGGCAATCGAGCTAACGATAATTGTTTTTGTCTAGGGCTTCCAGCGTCCGCGGTCCTGATTCGCCCCTGAGCTCGGATCTGGCTCTTGATAAACCTCGCCCCATACCATCACCCAGGTAAGCTACTTTGCGGTTGTAGCCTTTTCTCGCCCTTTGAGAGCGAATGAAAAACCTCGACCCCGATTTCTCGAGTAATAAACACGGGTTAATTGGAAAACTCGGCCGGGTATAGTCGAAGGAGACTTTGTTTCTCACGGTCGAGGCTGTTCATCTTCTTGAAGGGCTTCGACCTATATTATAAGGATGCTATAATGCGTATAAATCGAGGTGATATTCCAGGATACGCAAGATGGATCACATAAGTAACATGATCATTAAAATTCTTTTGTTAATGAATCGATTGAAATATTTTTTATCATAAATTTTACTATTTTAAAGCATTTTTAGCATTATGATATTTAATTTTCTTTTTTTTCTTTTACTATTACAATTTTTAATTATTATTAAATGATCATGTTAAGTGGTTTATCTTATACGTATTATGTAATTAAATATTATGCCTAATTGCGCATGATAATTTTCAAGAAGCATTATTTAGATTGCAATATTAACCATAGAATTTTTCACATTAATTATAACTATATTATCATATAATAGTATTATTATACACTATAATTCCACTAATTATATATTATAATTCAAATATACAAAATTCAATCGAATACTTTCATTATATCAAACTAGGAAATTTTATAATCATATTAATTCAATTAATCAAAAATCGGGTTTTTAATTTTATCGTATCCACATATTCGAATTGTTAATAAACCGTAGTTTCCGGGATATGCTCGGGAAATTCTATTTTTAATTTGCTCGTTTCATCCCCGTATCCATCAGGAGATTCACCCCTTGACAAAGGCTTGACGTGTTCAATAAGCCTGGCAACACAATAAACCATTCGTTGTACACATTGAAACTATGCTATTTTATTTTCTCATCGACACGTGATATCTCAAGCCCTTCTGGCTCTACGACAGATTCGAACCCCCAGAGTGAACACTTGTTCGCCACCTGATGAGAGTGAAAGAGAGAAAGAAAGATTCAACCCCATCTAAACCACTTACTATCGAGTA
>NW_006263525.1:165433-168159 GCF_000469605.1 Apis dorsata | reverse complement strand
TTTTTTTTTTTTTTTTTTTCTCACTGGTGTGCGTTTCACTTTGTCAATGAGCATAGCTAGAGAGGGGGCGGGGGAGAAAGGAGAATAAAAAAGGAGGAAAAGGAAAATTCCGCGATGAAAATATGAAAAAGACGAGACTGTAAAGAGGATACTCTTATAATTAGTGAGCAACTCGTTCCATCATCCAATTAAAATATTTTTCTGATTTTTTCAATATTTTCTTATATTTCTAAAATAAAAAGGAAGGAATAAATAAGAATTTAGTTTTGGGGATATTGATGTAATTGCAGTTTATAGAATTTTTTTATCGGAAATCTTTGTTATTAAAAAATTTAGGAATTTATTTGAGAAACTGAATTATTTAGAAAAATTAGTAAATTTTTTTTTTACATTATTAAATGAGCACTTTCTTTTATAGAAAATTAGATATTAGATGGTAGAGATTTTTTGCATTATATTTTGATCGATAATATCATAAGATTTTATATGTAGGAATTTATACGGAAATTATATACGGAATTTATACGCGCACAAGTAGAACTTTCGAAATTCTGTTCGAAATTTTTGTGAAGTTCATGTGGTTACATTGTTCGCATATCTTATCGTGCTATTTGGATTCGTTAATTCTTATGGAAGTAGGTCAATTGTAAATAGTTTCGTCGAATTTCATATAGTTTAGTTAAAGAATTTAAATAATTTTCGTTATCTTTTAAATTATTAAAACAAAATGAAATTTCTTTCGTTATATTTTTGCAACGAAATTATTTAATCGGCATTATATTAATAAAACTTCAATTGAAATCCAGTTTCTGAAACCGAATTCGAAATTTCAAAAATAAAAATACGAAACAATTTTGATCTTCAAAGAATATTTTAAGTGAAATTATGATACGTACAGATGGTAAATTATAAAAAAAAAAATTCTTGCATCGAGCGGTAAATGTAATATAAAATTTATGATTCTTCTCTTTTCGTGGTTCTATTTCAGAATCAATATTGCACTTTATGACGTAAGTTTTTATAGTAATTCGATTTTCATCGAGACTTTTACGATGATTGAGAATAAGTGATAAAATGTTATTCTTTCTCGAAAAACGCAATATTCCATCTGTATTCTTTTTATTTATTTTTCTTTTTTTTTTTATCGAAATATTTTGGATCTGCACAGTGAATTGGTTTTCTCTCTCTAAAATATGAGTCGCAATTGTCGAAGAATAAATCGAATTTCGTTCTCTTTCCTCCATTAAATTACAATTTAATCGTATTATATTGAACCACAGTCTGATCTGTTTTTTTTTTTTTAGAATTGCATAATTATTAATCTAATTATCGTTATTCCATTAAAAAATTATTTAAACAACGTGAAATTCGATAAATTCAATTTATTTTTCTTGAAAAATATAACGGGCAAATATCGATCGGTGTTATATTTTAACTACAGTCAATGCTATGACATTAGGATAGCAACTTGTCAATTATTATTATCGAGATGATAGAACGCCCCGATCAGACATAATTTTCTATACAAAAGCAATCGATAAGCTCGTAAAAATCGATGCTCCATTAGTGGAACACTTTGTAATTCCATCAAAGCTGAACCCTCGCGAGATTACTGTCGTTGATACGTAAATGCACTCTTCGCATAATCGGTCGTATCTGGCTTGAACGAATAATCAACGAAATAGCTTTGTCAGCGTTTAAGTTGTTCGGTTAAGTCGGCCACTTTTCCGGTTGCCTAACAACCTCTTTTTGCATTGAAATCCGTGTATAAAAGGCTCCTAATGCGTTAAGTGATATCAGAATATTTCGTAGTATTGTTCAATTTTAATTCACAGGAATTAGAATTGAAAACTCGAACGTTATTCGAAGCGAAATATGAATTTATTATAATTATTTTTATATACATTGTAAAGTAATCTGTATAATTGGTATTATATAAATAGATAGTTATTTGTATTGAAGAAAAAAAGAGAAAAATGTGTAGAATGGACTCGAGTCTGAACAAAAACAATAAAAATACACACTTTATTTGATGATTCGTTAAATATTCGCAACTTCAAACTTTTGTCCAACGTCAATACTGTGAAGTATCAGTTACGTAACTCGTAGGGCAGGGCCAGCTTGACCTCGATGCATGAAGTGCACGAAGTGGCACACTTTATCTGATTAAAAATATGACTTAACTTTGATATCTTAATTAAAAATTAATCCGTTACGAAAGAATACGATCTGATAAATTTAATTTTCGTAGTTCCCTATAGTTCCTTTCGATCCAACTTTTTAAATATGTTCCACTCTTTATGAATAAGAAAAATCTTTTATACCATTTGAAATTAAAATACCCCGCCATTCTCTCAATTTTATTATTTCCAATAAATTCATTCTGATTTTTGTATCAATTATTATTTTTCTTCGTCAAAAATTGTACGTATCTCCATAGAAAAATTTTCTCAAATCAAACGGAGTATTACTTCTCCAACCAATCATCTCTGTGATTCGCAATGTTAACACTCTCTTACACCATTTTACGAGACAAACGGCGGGATTAAACGAGTTCATTGACACACGAGCACAAAAACCGGTTAAAAAATATTATGAAACGCGTTGTTAATGAAACACATTCGCAAGAAAGATATTACGCGTTAATTCAACAAGTGTAATATCGTGTATATCGCGTGTGAGGTGACATCGCGAAACATTTTTGCACGGTTGGTCTCGCGTTACAA
>NW_006263525.1:163589-165068 GCF_000469605.1 Apis dorsata | reverse complement strand
TTTTTTTTTTTTTTTTTTTTCTCTCTCTCCTCTCTCCTTTTTGGTCTTGATGATGGCGTGCCGGGAGCGTCTGCCGTGAAAATTCAACTAGCGGTATAATGTAATTTTCCTCCCTTTCGTTTTTACCTCATCGGCCGGCACCGGTGGTTTTAATCCGTCGCGACCGCATCAAGAAACCCTTCCAGCGATGTGCAATGGAAGTTCTATGGCCAGCATATTTTTAACGTCGTTTTTATTAATTAATTTAAACGTGTCTGTACACCAAGTTTCGGATATCGTTGGATTTTTTCCTTCTTTTTTTTCTTTTTATAAATGTAGTAGGATAGTTGAACGAAATAGGAGATATTTAGGATATAACGATTTTTTTATTTAGTGAAACTGATTTAGCACGTACAATTTGTAAAATAAAATAGTATTTATTTAATGCTCGGACTATTATTATTTAATGTATTTAATACTTAGCTTTTTTTTATGGTTTTTTTTATTTTTTTTATATATAGTTTTAACTTATTGAACAGAACATGTATTATTGAATCGTTTGGATAAATATTCTGCAATTTCTAGTAGAGATTTCAAAGAATGATTCATACATTTTCATTTCACGAAATGAATTTCAATAAGTTTCAACTTGCGCATAATTTAATTTCCTTAAATTTTCTGAATTAAATTTCAAATATTCTTTTGCCTTTTCACGATTCGTTTGTAGTTTTCCACGAGGGTAGGCCACGAGGGAGATATTAAATGGTGAAAATTTGATCGGGAAAAGAATTCATCGTTGACGAACCGATTAAACCCGAGTCACTTTTTAATTTCATTACTTCACGTTTCATCGATAAACGTCCCGATTGAACCGTTGCTTTTCACCTCGTTGAAGCGGCGCGTAATGAATTCGAGATCGCCACGAAATTATTACACATCCCTCCCCGTGCAAAATTTACAATATCTCGTTCGAATCGCTTGCTCGGTCACTCGATAATTCATCGCGTTGAAACGATTTCAATCCCTTCAATTTTTTAAAAGCCATTTGTTCAAACTCGAAATTATTAGAAAAAGCAATATAAATTCTTCGTATTTTCAATTGCAATTAATTTATAGTAATCGAATTTATAATAATCTAAATCCGCCAAAAAAAAGATTTTTTTTTTCTTTCTAAACAAAAAGCTTCTCTAAACCCTTCATAATAGAAAATTCTAAGAATCATCCTCGTTGGAAGATTCGAGACTCGAGACTCCATCTGTAATTCCAACCCTCGTAACGATAATGCATCCTTACCGACTGTTCCAGACAAATCCACCCCTTGTACGGGGAGAAAGCCGGGCTCTTGGGCTACTGCGACCCGCTCGGTAACGCAGAGAATTTTCCACCCGCCCCTAACATCGTGGTCGAGGGTGGCAGAATCGAGTTCGTCCGCCCCTCGCAGGATGGCACCACGACACCCCGTAGGAACACCATGTCCCGTGGCTCGCAGACCTTCAACGA
>NW_006263525.1:162128-163254 GCF_000469605.1 Apis dorsata | reverse complement strand
TTGGTAAAACCACCACTGTATTTAACCCTTTTTTTTTTTTTTGGGCAAACGAAAGAAAGACGAGGGAATCTCGGTTGGATAAATAGAAACCGGTCGAGCCACAGTTCGGGTTCGGTTCCGCGCGTGTAACGTGTTAAATCCTCCGCTCGAAATAAATGGAGGATTGTTCAAGGGACTTTTGTCGCTTCGATTATTCGAGAACGAATATTTTAAGAGTTTCGAGAAAGGTGAAACGTTTCTTTGGGGATACCTTTTTTTTTTATATTATTCTTCGGTTTTTTACTACGTTTTTCGATATAATTGGAGAGTTGGAGAAATAGAATTTTATCTTTACGAATGTGACTAATTAGATTATCGTACTCGTTCTTTTTCACGCGATCACAGCAGTTCTAAGATTTCAGTAATTCTTGTATATTTAGAATATTATTAGATACAAGAAGAATTATTTATTGAATCTAATTTATACGAATCTAGGAGAGGAATTATATATTTAGATAAAAGTAATTAGATTAGTTGTTATTAAATTATTGTTACAAAGAGTATGTAGTTAAAATATGCAAATACGTGGCAAATATAACAATATTACCTTTGGTAATTCCAATGATTCGTTTAACCGTTAAAGTCCATTAAACGCGACGAAAGGGTTGAGCTCTAGTTGTAATCTTTAATTGACGCGTCGTGTCGACGTTTCTTCAATGGAACGCCGTTTGACAAATCGTATTTCTTCGACCCACTCGACCGTGAATTCGGTTAACCGCGTTTTTCACGGGGTTGAAATGTAAGCTGATTTTTGTCCCGACTCCCTTAAACCCTTCGTGTTGTATTCATTAGACGCAACGCATAACGAAATAACTCGTAGCTCGTTAACCGTTCAATTGAAATATTTCCCGTCCTTATTTATTTTTCTAAATGACAACGCGCGATAATTATAAATATTGCGCGTTGTGCACGTTGGAACGAGGCATGTTCATTAAATTCCCGATTTTTCTTTTCTTTTCCTTTGATTCCTTTTGATGAAAAATTTTCACGTAGAAATATAAACTGTCTTTTCATATATTTTTTTTTTCTCTTTCTCTCTCTCGTTTACGATTTACAAAACACATTCGCGCCAAAAGTCGAAAAGAGT
>NW_006263525.1:152756-162093 GCF_000469605.1 Apis dorsata | reverse complement strand
CGCGTGTCGGATATTGACTTTCGATGGTACAAAAAAAAAAAAAAGGAAAAAAGAAAAAACAATCGTAAAATCGTAAAAACGAAACCCAAAACGCGGTTGCGCATGTTAATGGCAACATTCGTATTGAAAAACGCAAATATTGAAAAACTCTTTGGCGTTTTTTTATTTTTGGAATCCATGACAATACTCGCGTCAGTAAGCTTTTTTGCGTAATTTTAGGATTTAATCGCTTTAAGGGACGGCTTGTTAGAAGTAAGAGAATTCGTAAGGAAAGTTTTCAATTCAAAATGGACGATTTTCCGCGCAATTTAAACCTTAAAAATCGCATCGAAATTCCATTTAATCAACGATTAGTCTCTCCAACTGTCTACTTCATTGGCAAAGTAGTCACGTTTAATCGAATGATCTCGGAATCGCGGATTCGAAATTTTCACCCCTTATTTTCTCGAGCGTCTCTCGGAAAAGTTGGCGCAGATTCCTGTCGAACCCTTTAACCCTTCATGTTGTATTCATTAGACGTAATTGATTTTCTCGATAGAGGGTGTAGAGGGATTTCCATATTAAATTGGAGCGAGCGACAGGCCGCTGCTCGCGTCGATACGCGACGATTATTCCCAAATTAACGACGTTTCGCGGCGTGTCGCGTTTTCGTCGCCGGTAATTCTAACGACTTAACCCTTTGTCCGCGCCCGCTCGTTCGTTTCACGCCGTTTAGGACCAATTCTGGCCCGAAAATAAAACCGTATTCGCGAATTCGTTTCGTGGTACCACCAGTCTTCTCTCTCTTGTGTTTCGAGCTGATCAATTGAGCCTTTGAACACCGTTATATATAATCGTTAGTTGCATTAATATTGAAATCGATGTAAGTTGCAATTTATGGCAAAGGATGAAATTTGTAAAATTTGGATCTGAAGGATTGGAATTTGATCGTAATATTTATTGTATAAATTCAATTGACACGTAAATATTTAATAACGATAAATTCTGGACTTTGTTCTAGGAAGTTAGATTTTTAAAACGATGAAACGGACGATTCGATACAATAACAGGTAGCCTAATGCAGTAATTTAGAATCGAAACACTGTTCGCCATTTATCCACTCGCATTTTCCATATCCTCGTGATATAAAACTTGATAGATGCGATCCCAGTCACCCAGAAACAATTCGCAACGCGTAGACACTTCTTTGCGCTATTGATTCGCGTTAGGTAATGCGGAAAAACGGGTTTAGATACGGTTGAAAGTGTGATTAAATACCCTTTCCATGCTCGTTCGACCTTTAGAGGTAGCCTCTATCACTAAACTGTATTACACGTATTAAACTTGTTCCTGTGTGATTGCGGCTCATTTGCATACGATTAATCAACTATCTTTACCCTCCGTAAACTTTTAAACGGGCGAAGGAGAAGAATCGCGTTAACTTGGAAATTTCCAAATTTTATTATTTTATTATCGGCAAGGATGAAGAAATTAGGGGAGGAACCTGGAACGCATTAGGCGAGAGATATCATTCCTCCTCCCTTTCTCTCATTGACAAAGAACGCGCAATTTCGTTTGATGCCAATAACGAGGGTGGCTCTTAATTAAGAGGGTGGTGGGACGAAAAATTTAATTTCGGCATGTTTAGAGGCGTCCAACAGCGTTTATATTAAGTTCCACCTATGATCGTGTTTTAAAAGGACCCTCATTTTTTCCCCGACGATTATACCTGCTATTACTTCATGATTGCCGTTCAATTTGAATTAAATTTACGCACGAATGCGTAATTAATTTGATTCTTAGGATAATTCTAATACTTAATTGAAATATGAAATATTTTAATTTATCTTAAAATATATTCGCCTTCTTATAGACACAAATGAATCATCCTGCTCGATTCATTAGAGAAAAAATCGTTTCTTTGATCGCGATAATGAATCGAATGATAAAATTCCGAGAAGAAAAAAGCGGAAATGAGACGTTCTCGTACGATGTTTCTGTTCGTTTTAGCGATGGAAATCGAGTGCATCTCGGCGGTGAGATTAAGAGATTTTTTTTTTTTTTTTACGCGGTTCCCTCCGGTATCCTGAATTATATTCGAAGGTTTTTTTTCCACGGGCGAATTAATTTTAATTACGGGCGGCCCAGTGTAGGGATAAAAGAGTAATAAAATATAGGAATAAAATAGCGAAGCGAAATTCGTGTATATTTTCGGTTTACTTTTATATTATGTTTCGTAATTACCGCCCTTAATCCGAGTTCCGACGAATTCTCGCGAAGATGAGCGAGATTATATACCGAGTAATCCCATTGCATTGCATTAATCCTCGAGCTTTGTTTTAAATATTTATTTTTTTCTCGCGATTAATCGCGTACGGTGGTGTATAATGTGCATCATATAAGATAAATTCGATTTTCGATCACTCGATCTTTTTTTACAAATTGGCAATCTTTCGACACTCGAGATTTAGGAATCTTAGAATTTTGCTGAAACTAACAAATTTGTAACAAATGAAACGAGTAATTACACGCACGCGTGTAATTCGTCGTAAAAGAGAAGGAAAAGGAACGCGAATTTAAAGTTGCAAATAACAAGGTTGCACAAGGAATGAATAATTCGAGCGTATACCTTTAAATGCTTATCGAGCAGTGTTCGTCGTCGGTTAGTGCGCGCGCGTCCGTTACGAATAATAATTAATCGCGGCAGGAGAGTTGATTAAGGCCCTATTCATCGAGTGGGAACGTTATAAATCACGGGGACAGTGGTTAGATTGTTCGTACGCGGCCGCCGCGACACGTTCCTTAGTTGCGCAAGTGAAATTTTGCGGCGTATATAGCCCATTGTCGAACGAACAGCTGTTACAACTTTTCGACTCTATGCAAATTCGAGAAGATGGGCCTCTGTCGATAATTCATACGCAAGGGATGACGTAGAATTGTTATAATTTAATAGATAATTTAACGGTATCTTTTATATCTAAAAAATATTCTTTTAGTTGTAATGTATATCGTAAAGTTAAGAATTTGTTCTTTTAAAAAATTTTCAAACTTATTGTACGTCGATAAATATTTGGCATATTTTTTTCCAAGCTTAGAATTTTGTTGCCCAAAAATTACCAAAAAATTGAACAATGTGTTGAATGAATTCTACCCTTAAATTTGTTACATGACTAAATTCTAAAATCTCTCGTTAAAAAATTTATTCACGCGTGCTTCTCTTTTGCCTGTTTCGTATAAATGGAATTCTATCGTATGAGACGAGAAAATTTAATAGAATTCAAAAGAATAATATTTCATATGCGTAAAACAATTCTCCCTTGTACGATAAATATTCGATGTATATATCCAATATCGAGAAATAACGCACGGTTACGGGAGAAGGGAAGAGAGAAATTATTACATTAATAGAAGAGTTTAATTTCCTAAATGCAGCTTTCCAGCTCGCGGAGCAGAGATTACCATTTTTCGCGAAAACATTTTCTGAAAATTAAATAAACTGGAACGGGTCGTAACGTAAATATTGGAAGGAAAAAAAAAAAAAACAGGCAAGAGGGAGAGATTCACAATAACGATAAAATCTTTTACCCGTGGAAAGGATAAAAAAAAAATTGACGTTTGATACGTTTTTTAAATTCCGAATCCGAATGGGGCAACGGAGAATCGGTCGATCGAGCTTAAAGATGACGAGAGAAAGATTTTTAACAGCCCTTCCTCTAATTTATGCTAATTTTCGTCTCGAAACTTTTTGCGCCGCACGATTTAATTAGTTCCGCTCTTTGATCGCGTTTAATTAACATATTCTTTCAAAGTGGATGCATGAAAATGTGATAGACGTAGAATTTTCGACGCATCTTTATCGTTTCGTTTATCTAAATTTTCTCCTTTGGAGGAATATAATATTCCATTATCATATTCATAACGATAGATTTTTCTTTTTCTTTTTATGGAACAATTTAACTAGTTTGTTAATCGAAGAAGGATCTGGTTCGATGTGGACCGCGTGTGAAAATTTTTGAGCTCACTTTACCATCCATTTAAATCTTATCGTAAAACTCGAGTGGGATTGAGTGGGTCATAAAATGGTTATTATTTTCGGGGGGAAAAATAATAAAGCGAGAGAAGTATCTCGAGATTGAAAACGCTCTCGTCGATCTGAATACGCTCTTTATCGAAGTTCAATATTTATTAATAATCCAATGATCCAAAAATATGGAAAATATTCGGTCACATAATTTCGCGTTTAATCTTTCATATATATATTTCTCTTATTTAAAATCGTGTTGAACAGTGATTTCTCTTTCTTGGGGAGGATAGCTTGTTCCATCCTGTTTTCCCGTTACTCGAAAAGTTCGACAAAGTTGCAAACATGGACGTTGAAACGAAATTAACGGGATATCCGGGATAATTAGATGGGATCGATTCGAGAGGATCCGGGATGAAATTGGCGCGATCGAGGTAGAAAAGTTTTCCCAACCACTCAAGATGTTTCGTTCTCTTGTTCCCTCCTTCGATGGAAAAGAAACGGACGCGACTGATTGCCGTTGCAACTTTTCTTCGCCATCTTTGTTTCCTTGATGGCGTTAACGAGAAAAATGCGCGAAGGTAAAATACACGTAACACCGTTCTCTGAAACGGTGCGATGAAGGTGTGACGTGACTTTTATCCGGTTCCTTTAGTAAAAGGTGTCGAAGAAACGAGAAAGGTAGCGAGGAATCAAAGAGAATCTTTAAAAGTTCCGTCGAAATCGTTGAAGAGGAACGCCTCGAATCTCGTCTCTTTTCTTTTCGTTCGTTTGTGACGATCCATTGCGCGAAATAATTGTTGTCACGTTTCCAGGGGAAAAATTCATATTTCCAAGTATCTTCGATAGGGATTGCTTTCTTCGAATTCTTGGAAAACGAAAAATATAAAAAGATATATTCGGTTGTTCGAATTCTACGGGAAATCATAGCAATATTTTTCTACAGATTAGATTTTTTCTTTTTATTATTCGATAAGTTTTTTTAAAAAAAAAAAAAGAATATTAAGTTTTGGCGATGCAAAATGTTTCAAGTAACACTTTTTGGGGACAAATTTTCACCCTCATAGAGATATTCGAATCCCACTATCCCTGATAACACGATATCTAGCGTGACGTTGACCTTAACGGTGGGTTATCTCCAGGATCATTAATCGAAGGGATTTTCTACGGACTCATCCGTCGTTATCGCGAGAGATATAAGATTTTAAAAGGCCCGGAGGAGGCACGAAAAGAGAGAGCACAAGGACTTAAGTGCCCACATAAAGATGTATCACGAATCGTTATTTGTTGTATATTTTCCATTTCTTTTGGCTTGTTTCTTTTTCTTTTTTTTTTTCCTTTCTCATCTTTCGTCGCTTCTTCTTTCCACTTTCACTCGAATTGAATTTATTCCAATTATTTGTTAAATCATGTCTTCATCTTGGCAACGCTTTCCAAATCAATTGATCATTCCTAATATTTTTATATTAGGTCGAAAGAAATACAAAAGAATATTATTCCTTTTATATCTCGATGCATTTCTAGCTGTATTGAATAGAGAGATTAACAATACGGTGGAAATTGGACGAAAGAAAGGGCGCGACGTAACCCTCGGAAATTTTGACGAATTTTCTTCACATGATGGACACTCTCTATTGTATCTTTTATATTGGAGAAAGCTTGAACGATGGGAGTAATAATCGCTGTCGATGCGATTGCATCCCCGTGTCAAAGGTCTCCATTGACTAACTGTAATTGTCTACTTGGACGTCTACTCGACGCGACGAGGGATATTGTATCGTTGGAGTTATCTATATTTTTCTTATAAATTCGTTCGTAATTTGGGGACGGGCGAATAACTCGATCGACGAGTTTTATGAAAAATTTTTCAAGAAATAAATAATCTTTTTTCCGCTCTTAGAACATAGATTTTCCAAACAATTGAGAATAATATTTGAAGAACGTGTTCAATCGAAACAGACATATCTCGAAAAGAAAATCTTAAGAAAAATCTCTAAATCTTAAAATCTAAATCAAGTTGAGTGAGAAATTCGAATCGTCACGATCGTGTACGCTCGTTCATCGAAGAGATCGGTCTCTCCATATGAATGGCAAGCGAATTTATGAATGAGGCAGGTACGTGTACTCGCTAATTAGAAGCCCCTCAAGGTTCGGAACACGGTCAGCCGAGAGGAGAAAGTTCTTCAAAGTCTAGAGTCCCATTGTTATTGCAATTAGCCGGTTTCTCGTCGGCCGGTTTCCTTTAATACCGTCTAACGATGTTTTTCGCGACGATATTGTGCCGCGAGGACCGTCGCCTTTGTCCCGTTAAGCACCGCAAGGTTAATTAACAGACCCGGGACGAAAAACAATCGCGAATTGTTTCTTCGTAGGCAGTTTGAGGGATTCATCCGTTTGAAGAATAATTTCTTAAATGCCGTGGAATAAAATCTCTCATTGTGTAATAGGTATATATAGGTGTAGTAGTAGTTACAGAAACTTGTTTGTCGAGGAAGACTCGAGATGTAAAAGGAAATTAAGGTACAAAGGTCGATTATTTGAATTTCTGGAGAGAGATATAAATTTAAAAGGATTTTTGTTTCGATCTTCAGCAACTCTAGTAATAGTTTCGATTTACTAATTTCTTAATTCGTTTTATTATATATTTATATATTTCGACAAGCTTTTTAAACAAAATTCAACGATACAATAGGAGGCCATTTTGAAGGCCAAATCAAAAGTCAAAACATCGTTATAATCGAAGCAACTATCGTTTTGGAAGATAATCGTTCCCACTGTGTATATATCTTTTCCATCCGCGCAGAACTCTGCGTGGAAGTATCATAGAGGGTGAAAAATTGGCGAAACGTGGCGGTATTCGTGGAATTCCCAGTGGGAGGAAAAAAAAAAAAAAAATCCTGGAAATCTCACGGCTCAGGGGTTCGCAACGAAAGCACACCACCCTTCTAAGGCACACTTTCGAATAACCTCTTTGATGTTCCCTTGGTCTTTGATCTTCTCGAGAAAAATAGTTTGGCGGATTAAACTGCGAATTATCGACCGACTCCATAATGGCCTCTTAATTAAGGATTTGTGATAACTCGTGATTAAACCCTCGCATACGTTAGGCGTTAATTAATGAATATAATACGATTGCTCGTGGGAAAAACTTGGCAAATCTGTTCCCTTGGATCGGTGGATTTTAATTGATCGAAGGATCAACCGTGTTATTTGTCGTTAATTGGATATAATTACACCTCGGAGATGAAAGCGTGTTTAGTTTTTTTCGAATCGATAAAAATCGTTAAATTATCGTTGGATGATAATTGTCTCGAGAAATAATATAAAATCAAGGATTAATTGTATCAAATCCAAATTATTATCGTATTCGATTGAATTACAATCGGTAGTTAGTTAATTATTTTTAAAAAAATAGGGATTAAAATGTGTTCAATTTTATTCCTATTTGATATTCATTGGCCAGAGTAGTAAAAACAAAGGAAAATCTTATTTCCCTCGACGCTATCTCATTTCCGTTCTCCTTGAACCTAACAGGAAGTCGGACCGCAATTTCCACCCAATACACGTAACATCCGTTTGCGCATATCACTTCCACACTATGCTCTATTTAACGATAAAAATATCGTTAATAAATCATTCTTTCGAAACCGCCACTGATTATGATTATGATATAGGCGAACCTATTTAAATCGATCCTTTCTTCTTCAAACTTTTTCGATTCGAAGGAGAAATATTTTTTACGCGAAATAACAGCGCAACAGCGTTTCATCGACGCGGTTAACTCGAAACTCGCTACCTGAAACCCGTGAAACGTTATCTCGTGACTACGACACTTGGTATTCTCGGTTATCTCTCGTCCCATTATCTAAGAGTGGCTATTTTGCAAACGAAAGGCGCACCTGATAGAATCGAACAAACGTGTTCCATTTCCAACGAGCCAACGTTGCTCCATTTTTTTCCAAGGCGAAGAAATTAAACCACTTTTGCTTTTTTATCTCTTGAGATCGTATCGCTCGCTGCCTTTTAATTAGGTTTTAATGCTGGCAACTCGCGGGGATTTCTTTATTTCTTTATCGATTGTGTGTATACGTGGTTGCTGTGAATTCAGGAGGAGGAGGGAGGAGAGTGGTAGAGGTAATTATGCAGAGAATTATTTGCGCGGAGGGTTGTGTAGGAGAATCGTAGCACGTTTTGTGAATTCTAAATAGAAGCTTAAATATATTGAATTCTGCGAGATTGGTGGAATTATCCCTTAGGTTATGATATTGGGAACGTCTTGGAATGAACGAGTTTCATATATTGGAAGAAGTCTCGAAATTTTATATTTTTGTTTCCCATCCTCGTGATGAACTTTTCTGGAAATATTCGAGTTTCAATCGAATCTCATCTTCTTGATCCGTCATTGAATATTTTCCAAAGGAATCAATTTGTATTCTTGAACGAAATTTTTTTCCTCAAAAAGAAGTAGAGGGATCCATCCATTTTGGAAAGATGAATTCCAGCGCAAAGTTTCGCCTCTCGTTTCGAATGCACGTCACGATGATCAACACCGTGATTTAGCCATTTATTAGCGAAATTACGTTTGCCGTGGAACGCGTATTCCACCCTCGTGCCTATCGTTTTCGACAAACAACCGATTTGGTCGGATGCCGAGTCCTTTGAAGTCCGCCACTCACGGCCATCTCCGCCATATTTCACGTGGAAAACGATACGAGCCTCGATTTCCCCGTGTGCCCTGCATACGTACGCCATCACTCCAATAATTGGACTCGATATAATTAAATTTAGGAGGAGGCCCTGCTCCGTGCACACCGTGCTCCTCCTCTGCGCGCTAATTATTCCTTGTATTCCAGTTTTTCCAATCGTTTGGCGTGGAGAATATTTTCGTCCTGCAGGAAACCTTTTTTCCTTTTTCTGTTGAAGTTTGCTTTTTCCGTTTTATTTCTTCTCCTTTTACTTCTTGATTCCTCGAGAGATAAAGGGTATCGTATTGAAAACGAGGCATTGGGATCGGAGAGTTATCATGGTGGATGTTTTTAATTAATCAAATGAAAACACGGGTTTCGTTGCGTTTTATAAAAATTGTGATTCGATTTCAAAATCGATCGTCTTAAACGAGGCAGCTCAAGTGCTCGTTTCATGCGATTCGATGCAAATTCGAACGTGAAACACGGCGGGAGGGTGAGCCAATGTATTCTCGTTCCCCCCGCGGCGTTGCTAGCGACAGGAATAGTGATAGAACGACGAGTAATTAGGCTAATCAATCGAATCGCATGGGCAGGATACACGTGTACGATACGTCCCTATCATGACGTGAATTCATGACCATCGGCACTT
>NW_006263525.1:149369-152534 GCF_000469605.1 Apis dorsata | reverse complement strand
TTTTTTTTTTTTTTTTTTAAGGAGAAAATATGTCTTCGAAATCGATCGTCTTAAATTCTACTTTCAAATATACATTCTCATCTTTGCTTAATTAATAAAAATTTCTTTGTTTCGTTGCTCGAGAGATGAATTAATATTATTTCAAAATTTACTTTTTGTTATGTCGATAATTTTTTCGAAAATTGAATCGACGATTCCACGAATTATTTTCCCACCTTAGCAAATCTCTTTGCAGATTCGATCCGATCCGACCTGGTTGTTGGAAGCTTTTTAATCGCGGCATCGGACCGGATTCGTTCGAATTAATCGAGAAAATTTATGGACACCGGTCCACAGAACAGGTTGCATTAACTCGGAACGAGACTGCGCGCGGATAAATTTTCCTTTCGAGAGACATTCACGACTGTTCCGTCGCGGTAACTTCATTACGAATCTCTCTCTTTCCCGTGTCATCGAGCTGGAACGTATAAATAAACCGACGCGAATCGATAAAGTGTCGTTTCGATCTTTATAAACTTTCCTCGATCTGTTTAATGTGTTAAGTTATATAATAATTCTTGGATCAACGATGATCGATCTTCGAAAAAAAGAAATTCTTACGAATCAATTTAATAAATATTATCTCAAAACTATAAAACGAAGTAAAATTCCTAACAAATTTCCTTGAAATTTACGATCCTTTCATTTTCAAAATTTCAAGAATTTTCGATCTCTCAAGCACACATTAGATCATAATATCAAACGTGTCTTGTCAAAGAATCTTCGTGCTCTTTGTTCCAAGAGATGTATTCACATTTTTTTTTAATATATACAGCGAGAGATAATTAGCTTGGCGAATACTTCCTGCTGCGACTTGATACAGGCTCGAGGGTCTGGTGCATATGCAAGCCGATTGTACGAGAGCAATTGCCTCAGGTCGCACAGGTGGTTGGCTAATAATAGCTCGTGTGTACACGCGTGCGGGCACAATCTAGCGCAGTGGTGCACATATATATATATATATTTTTTTTTAATCGTTTAAACTGGTATATTCAAATTAAATCGTGTTTTAATACTCTGCTCGTCGAATGAATAATCTTCGCGTGAAACAATTAATATGTATTTATCATACGTTTAAAAGAAATTTTTCCGTAACGATCAAATTCACGAGATATATAAGTAATTTTTATTCGTTCGAAAATACGAGATTCTTGTCTTTATCGATCGATTCGATCGTGAATTCAGATTTAGTTTCGAAGGGAATCCAATGTTCGCACGGGAGGAATAATTAATAACAATTAAAGCTCGTCTTTTATTCGGGATATAGCGGTATTAGAAAATGTAGTAAATGTTCGTATATATAATCGGACGATTTCTATCGTGTTCGAGATGGGTGTTAAGATTATACAGGCGTAAAACGACGAGCAATTTCCTTGAGCTACACTTTTACCTGGAAGCGAGTAATTTGCGTTGAAAACGGCGACGTATAAATTATTCTCGTTTACGTTTCGTGGACATTCCGCTCTCGTTTCGATGACTGAGGAAGAAAGATGAGAAATATATAGAAGATAAAAAGTGGAACGCACACACAAATTTTTGCCAATAAAAATTTGAAGCGAAAGTGAAAATTAGAAAAAGAAAAGAGATTAATCGAGCGTTACTTTGAAATTTCGTTTCGTAAATTATAAATTGTTGGAAAATAATAATAATAATAAAAGATCACAACAAGTTGCAAAAGATCAGTTTCATCATAAGTTGCGATAGTTTAAGCAGATGTTAAGCCATATTATTGAGTCACGATCTAAAAGTTCTAGTTTCGATTCCGAAGACCGATCTATTTCTAAACACGAGTCCTGATTTCTCTATTCGACGCGTTCGCAGAAGACTATGTTCGTAATTAGCCTCTATCAGTGGCTCGCACATCCGTGTAGAAAGAGTAAAAATTCCCTCGAAAAGAAGGAAAACATACTCTATCCGTTACGAAATATAATATTCAACTTGATAACTCGTCATCGAAATTCGTATGAATCTGTGGTAAAATCTAGATTAACGAATGAAACTTGACTGTGATAACTTCGAATCGGCCGAATATTTACACGGAACCGCGCCACGATAAGCGGAGCGAGGAATTCCGAATTCCAGCCGAGTAAATTCCAGCCGAGAGAAGTTGCATTCGAATGTATCGATAATAGTTTCTCCGCCAAGTTTGGAAACCGCGCGCGTTTGTTCCCCGAACTTTGCCCCACGTGCAAAGAAGAGGAGAGCGAGCGGAAAGGAGGACGATTCTCGCGCGCTGTACCCACCGATATCGATGCACGAAAGAGGGTCTGAAACCTCAAAGGGTCGACTAATTACTGGCGGGGCCGAGATTCTGGATATTAGTTGCAGCAAATTTCGAAATGGCCGCTCGAAAATATGGTTGCCCGAATGATGACTGGTAATTACTAATGGCCACGGTTGGCCAATTTCATAAACAGTCGGGAACAGTATTTCGTTTCGACATACGGTGATCGAGTTGGAGAGGGAGGGGGCAATACACGCGCGAATTTCGTAATTTTGGTTTCGAATTTCTAACAATCGGACAATTTAGATTTCTCTTATTTTTCTTATCATTCTTTCTCGCGGAAATTGAAAACGTGTAATTAAAGGGATTTATTCGACGAGAAAATTTCGAAGATTCTTACAGAAGAATATTGCGAGTTTGAAAGAAAAGAAAGAAATTTCCATTGAATTCTTCGCGCGAATTCTTCTCGCTCCGTTCCAATACCATTGTATTACATTTATAAACGATACCTGATCAAAATTCATAAAAGCTACACGTGTAACGCTACCTACTTACATTACTCAAGCCGTGATAAGATAAAAGTCGATGATTACAACGATATGATTATCGTGAAGTATGACCGTGTTCAACATAGATGGTTGCAACAAGATCGATATGCCGAGTGTATGTAAAAATACACGTGGAAAGGTTGGAATCGGGTTGGAAAAGGTTGGAAGGGTTAAACAATAGCGATCGATACGCATTATTATTATTACGTCTTATAAAAAGAAAAATACGTGGTATTGTCTCGATTATAGGAGATATTGCACTCGCGTTATTTTCCCCGAGTATAGCCGAACGAAGATCAAGAACGCTTTCCAACTCTCGATAACGCGGCCAGAAACCTGTTACATGCGGTATTT
>NW_006263525.1:137813-149157 GCF_000469605.1 Apis dorsata | reverse complement strand
CCTATTTTCCCCGTCGTTCTCGGCTTACCCGCCGCTGATCGTAATCGAGCGGCTCGTTTCGCGAAACACGACTCCTTTCCTCGATGGGGGAACGCTCGTTTTATTCATTTCGTGGAAGGTATTGTGCGAGATTAGTCACCGAGTTTTCTGCATAGTAGACACAACTGCGCTCAGAAGCGGTGCACAACGTTCCTAATTGATTTCGTAACACCACTTTCGCCGATTCCAGATTATCCCGGTGTTTATATCGTTGCTCGGATATCGAACTTTTGCTAGTAACGCTAATGGTTATTCGATCGGTATCTCCCTCGTATCGATTTCTATCTCGTTGCATAAGGTATATACACGCTTGTATTGCGGAATACAGCTTCTCGGTCAATTTAACGCGTTTCGTGTGTGGAGGGAAGTAGAAAGAGGTTTGATCCTCTTGGAGGATGGAAATTTAGAGTTCGGTGTGAAGCGTTATATGGGAATCTTTACACGATGATCGGGAAATGATATGAGAAATAATATTTTTCGAGCGACGAATTTTAGTTAGATTTGTTCTCAAATTTTACACAAAATGTATCGCATAAAAATTCCAAATACGAATTAAATTGTTTATGATGAATTCTAATTGTCCGTCCAACGAAGATTGGCATCTTTGATTCGAACTAATCACATTTTCAATCGAAAAGCGAAGCACGAGAGCGTATGGCGTGAAAAAAGGAGGGCGAATGATAAATGAAATTGGCACAGTCCGAATTCCGGTGTTATTTTTCATTGTTACACACGTTTGTCGCGGAGAGTCTAGCCAATATCATCTAGAGACCGGTGCTGGTTTCCGGCAACGTTAAACAGGAGGGAACCGTAATCATTGTTAATTAACATTTATGGAGACACGTACAAGCTCTCCAGACAATTTCGGCAGACGCGAGTCTTCATCATCGTGATGTATCGCAAAAGAGAACGAAAGGGGAAGAGTCATTATATTCTAATTGATGTTCTGGTCAACGAAATTTGAAGAATAATTGTCTATCGTTCGTGAAATTTTATTACACGCGAGTAATCTCATTCTTTATCTGTAATTATAGAATATTTTAGGTGATCAGATTCTCAAGAAATTTTTATTAAACTATTTTCTTTTTATCAAATTAACGAAAAGATTATAAAAATAGAAGAAAGAATCCTCCAAAAAATTTGGACAGAAATCGAATCGATCTTTTGAAAAATTTAGATTTAATACTTCAGAATTTCTTCTCTCAACTAAATTTTTAAATCAACTGTTGTGCACAAAATATTTCCACTTCATCATTTTATACAAAATGATACATTCGAGAATGATACGCTCACTTTTCGAAACATATTCGAGGAAAGTTGCACAATCTTTAGGAGCGCATAGTTCGAGATCGGTTACCCTCGAACAGTTTCCATTCCAGTAAATTCAATTACTTAGATTAAACTCGGCTATCGAATAAGCGGGAGCGACACGTAGCGCAAGCCCCATGGAGAGATCGTCTTTGATGGTTGGCATATTAACGCGAGAGGGTAATGGGATCCACTCGGCCTAACAAATTCTTGAAAACAACGCGATACCTTTGATCTCGTGAGCGTTTAGAATGCAGATAATCTCTCGATGAGAGTGTATCAATAAGCTACCCCTGTAGAACAATAGCAAAGGCGAGAGGGCGGTTCGCGCCTCGTCCTGCGCTCGAAATCGGAGATCAAAGATCTCCTCCGGATCGGCCCTCGTCTCGTCCATGTTTTTCCCAACCCCCGTCCCCCTTTGCTCGCAACAAGCCGCGGTGTGTGCTTTCAGCCGGGCCACCGAATTTCCATAAATCAACCCCCCTCTCAACCGCCTTCCTCTTCCATCCTTCTTCTCGTCCACCAGATCCCAAATTCGACGACAATTCGCTCATTTTCTCCTTCTCTCGCGAGAGAGAATTAATATCTAATGGGATAAAATTGCTCGTTCAAGTATCTTTTTCGTTTATCTAGAATTTAATATTAATCCAAATTCAGAAGAATAATTATTGGTTATTGATTAATTGTTAATTTGGATTTTAAAAAGTTTCTTGGAAAATTGCACAAATTTTTTAATTCTCCAATCGAGAGATCGATAAAAAGGATAAAAAGGGTTCAAATATACCCTTTTCCTTTCGAGAAAATCGTTTCACGATTCTTCCCTTTCCGTACAAGGACACAGGTGCACCACAGCCCTTCGAACACGAACCTCGACCTTAAAACGCAAGTGCGAAAATTTCCAGTTCATTGCTTTGACAAACGCGTAGCCAGTCAATGACTCGTTGCTTAAAGGTTCTCGAGCAGACAGGAAGCATCGATCCTGTCTGCCGGGTGTACCGTACACCAGGAATCCCTGTACCATTACCTTCTCTCTCTTGCTCACCTCTCTCCTCGCCTCTCACCTTCTCTTTCTCCATTCGATACGCGTTTACGTTGGAAACCGGCTTTACGTCCCGACACCCTCTGCCAGAATTCATTAGCCTGCCCCTCCTTCATGCCGGCGAGCCGCTCTAAAAAAGACTCCAAAGAGATTTTAATTGGCTACTTGGACGTCCAGGAACGTGTGCAGGCGTCGCGGCGTCCGGACAACGTTTCGGCATCCATTCGACCTCGCAGAATGGGTTCTTTCGGCCCCAATTAACGCTTCGTGCGCCAAACTTGGGATCCTGCGGGACCTTGGATGATAATTTTCGATCGATTCTCAATCGATTTAAGGTCAAACTTGTACAAAATAGGCTCTATGTAGGCTCTGAATAGAAAATTGTCGAGTTTGCAACAATTTTCCAAGTTTGTAACACAAGTCTTCTAGTATTTAAATTTTCAATCTTATGCACTAAGTGATATCCAAATTCCATTTATATGGAATATTTAATCTTCCAAATTACCAGATTTCTAAATCCTCGAATTTTCCATTTTGGATTTTTCAAATTTCCAAATTCTCGATCTTCTCATCCTTTAAATAATTTTCTCCCTTCGTCAACGTTTCTATTCAACGTTACAATTCGAGCTTTTTCTCGTACACGCGTCAAACGAATGAATCGTGGAGGAACGATCGGCCATCTGAATTGGCATTGAGAAAACAGGAGGAAGCGAGGGATCGGCTCGAAGGTGGAAATTGCACTCGATGCATCGGCGCGAGGGTGTTTTATACGGCGTGCGACCGGCGCCGGTTGTCGACGAGGACGGTTATCAGACGACGTTTCCACCCCGTTTCTGTCCTTTCCCTCTCGCGTTCTCTCGCTTTCCTCTCGCGCTTCATCCTTTGCTTCTTCTTATCTCCTCTGATCCGACGTTGTATCTCGGGTTTCCTTTTCTTTTTTATTTTCTGGCTTGCTTCTTTTCGTTCCGGTTCGTCTTTATGTTTCACGGAAAAGTAGATTTTTTTTTTTAAGTTGGAGAATTATAAAAGTATTAAGCTATATTAAGCTAAATATGATTGCAAGAACAATTCACCATGTATCCGTGATTTATTTTTAGTGAAACCTTACATTTATAAAAAGGAATTTAATCTTGTAGGAAAGATGATTTTCTTCCTCGAATTTTTCTTTTGAATAACGCGCATAAGTCTCTTCTTGAAACGTAAAAATGGAGACTTAATCGATCTTCCATTAGCCCCAAAAGCTTAAAAATAGTTGCAATGTCGAATCACGGGTTTCTTTCTCTCCTTTGTCATTTCCTTCGCTATCTCCGTTCAATCTCTCGCGCGAGGATTCTTCCTTCTCCACCCCCACTCTTCGTTATCTGCCACGTTCTGCGTTTTCGGCGTGAACGCTCTGTGTCAGGGGTTCACAAGCTGCGAAAGCAACCCCCATACCTTCTGTCGGGGACCAGTCACGCGTCCACCGAGATAAGGCCTCGCCATCATCGTCGACAAGGTCGAACAATACCATCGACGACACCCTAACAGGAGGAGCACCCAGCGAAGAACCAAGATCTTTAGGAAGATAAGACAAGCCGCGTGATGCGTCGCCCTAATAGTTCTTCGCCACCTCTGTCTTCTTTAGGCTATTAGAAGGAATCCTATATTTTTTCCCCTCCATTTTCTTCTTCTTCTTTTCTTTCTTTTTCTCCTCGGAGGAATTCCTTCGATTCTGCTGAAAAATCTCTTTTGGAGATTTCGCGCGTTTGGTAAATGGTTCTTCGAAGCTTTTGTCTTTTTGGGATCTTTTTTGTGATTTAATCTTGCTCTTCTCTCGGATTCTTCTTTAGCTTTGGAGAAAAATTGTTACTCGTATGGAAGTGTATTATTCGTTTCATTTATCAATGAGAAGTTGAATTAAATTTTAAATCTGTGTAGGAAGAGAATATTATACGTTGTATAGTTCATTACAATGTACGATAATATATTCTTTATAAGACAATTGATAAAATTCGAATTGTATTCAGCTTTTCAACAGTCAAATTGATACGCAATTGAATATTATTCAACATTATTTAATCTCTTACCTTTAAACAGTTTTACAATATACAACTGAACAAGAACTTTCATAATAAACGACTTTGACAAGTTAAATTTACTCAGGACGATATTCATTCCAACTTCACAAGTTAAAACCACTTCCAACTTCCGTTCAAGACATTCGTCTCTCAAATCCTTTCAACAAACTCTCATTATTGTTAAACGCAGCAAATATAATCCCCTTGTTGTTCGAATAGACAAAGAAAAAAAAAACCAACCGACAGGAAAGTATAAAAAGAAGAAGAAAAAAGGCATAGATCCTTGCCAAATTGAGATTATACTCGATAAAAAAAGTAACGCAGCAGGGCGCGTAAGAGAAATCGTTCCACTCCGGTGTAATCCGTCGGATTCCATTAAGGGCGCCGCTCATATTCCAACGCCATCCTCCACTTCTTTCCTTCCTTTCGGGTATCGAAAAATACTGTAATTTATCAAGCTGTGGTTACGCCACTGGCCTAGAGTTGTCGAGGACTTTAACCCTGTCTGCTGCCCTCTCTTCCCTCGTCCTTTCAGAATCCCTCCCGTGGTAGTTGTTAATGCATACGTCCACCGTAGACGGCCTCGAAAGTCGACGCCCACCGTTAAGGCTCTTAACAATTCCGAGAAGAGCTGGGGTACGCGATGAAAAGGCGACTCGCGATTCTCGTGAAAAATGGGAACAATGCCGGGCCTAGAATTTATTTCGATGACTATGAAAGTATTCCCCTGTGTGCGGGCGGGAGAGGGGGGCGTGTGTCGAGCCGAGTTTGTAATTGTTTAATAAGATTCTATGAGAGAGAGTAAGTTTGAAAAACGCAAAGTTTGTCAACCAAAATATTTTATTAAAAAAAGAGAGAGAAGGAGGGACGAGGTTTAAAATATATTTAAAAGATACGTTTATACGAAGTAATTTAAACGAAGTTTCGTGAGAACACTTTCCATAAATATACCTCTAAGTATTTCGTTATCACGGGTTATTCTTCGATTAGAGATCCTCTCTCGATTAGCCGAAATTTTTCTAATTGCTCATTTACATAGTAAATGCACCGCTCGCGTGCTTCCTGAGAATTATTCGTAAAATCGAGGGTAAATTTCGCAGATCGCGCAGGGGTGTATGGGTGACAACGAGATGGAAAATCGTAGATGGATATAATCGTCGAGGATTTATTAAAATAGAAATTGAATTAAACTAGGAAGTGAAATTGATTTTCTGATCTGTGTGTAGTTTATAAGAAGTATATTTTTGTTGTAATTTGAAATAATTTCAGTTTTCGATTCGATATTTTTATTACAAAATAACAAATTATTCAATTTGATCGGAATTGTGCACAAGGATTGACGATTGGAACTGTGATTACACGTAATGCGAAATGATCATGTTAAATTATAAAGTATAAAAAGAGGTGCGATTGGTTTTTTGCTCGTTCGATCTGGATAAAAATTGTCATACACGAAACAACCATTAGAAAGAAAACAGTTTTTAGATGAAGTATTGGCCAATACCGAGGGTTAATTTACTTTTCATGCTGCGAACTTACGAATGCTTCCAGACCATTAATTCTTTAATGGTCACGCCGGTGGTAATAATCGCGTATGGAAATTTGTCGTGTCAGCGTTTCCACCGACGCGAATATCGTATTACGCTAATTTTCATTTTATTAAAAGCCCTCTTTTAATTCCTTCTCAATTAAAATACGTGGCTCGTTTGGATATTTTATATTATAATCTGTGCGCGAGCAATTATTCGTATCTTAAAAATTGATAAAAGTTCGTAGAAAAATTGTTAAATGTATAAAACATTGTTGATATTCATATAACTGGAAAAAAGAGATTTTTGAATCGAGATATTCCAATAAATATTTATCGAAAAATTATTTTTATTTTATTACGTGTAAGGGTCGTGGAATAGCGTCAAGATACAACAAGAATAATGCATAAATAATATTGTGTTATTGTAAAATTTTCAAAATTATAAGCTAGATTTTTAAAAAATACAGGAATACGAAAAAAATATATTGATTAACGCGAATTGGAGACCAGAATTCGACTTAATGAGTACACGAAGATGTGGGTGTAATATAAAATTGCAAAAATTAATAAATTTTAAGGTATAATAAGGAAAATATCGAATTTTACGCGAGAAATTGTGGTGGGGAATTTACGTATATATAAAGGACGCGGACGGCGGCGCGAGTCATTTGCCGTTCGAAACTCGTAATAGAAACATCGAAACTCGTATCGAGTGAAACTTTTACATTAACAAAGATTATTTTATCCATATTTTACAATCCTTACGCATATAAAGTAAAATAAATTTTTTTTATAATTATTTATCAAATTATTTTAATATTTTTTGAAATAAATTTTTTTTTCCAAATTTTTGGTCAAATTTTTAATCAAATTTTAAACACGAAATTATTTTTAATAAATATTAAATATTTTTCAATTTCCAAAATATAATTTTAACGATTAATTTCAAGAATTATATATTTTTTACTACTATTCATAAAATCGAATTTCGTTTTTCGAATTTTAATACGAAATTTATTTATTTTTTTTTTTATTTTTTTTTACAGAATTTTTATTTTAATCTACGGTTCCAAAAAATAATCAAGGATACAAATTTTTTTCAAAAAAATAAATATAAATCGCAATTCCAAAAGAATAATTCGAAAAATTAATAACAAAAAAATTGATTCTCTCTTTCTTTCTATACATTTCTTTCTTCAATTTCAGTCGTATCTTATATACGTATCTTATATACGTATTTTAGATATTTTAAAAAATTTTGACACGACATATTTATAAAAATTATCCATGGTAAACTTTCAAATAAACCTTCGCGAGCGTAAAATGTAAAAGAGTTACTCGAAACGATATATCGCCAATGGCGAGACGCGGACGTATCTGATCGTTGGCAAGCGAATTCATTAACGGAAAACAGCGTCGAAAGAAGAAAGTGGGCAAGAAGCAGAGTCGAAATTGATTACCTGCGTAAAACCCATCGTAATATCGCTAAATCATTTTCGGCTATTTATAACCATCGGATGGGACGCGTTTAGAGAAAGGTGAGGCGAGGGAAGGGATGAAGAAAAGGGGTTGGTTTCGCGTACGTGGACATTTTCGAGCGTCAGCCGCTCGT
Organism: Apis dorsata; assembly: GCF_000469605.1. Classification (NCBI taxonomy): domain Eukaryota; kingdom Metazoa; phylum Arthropoda; class Insecta; order Hymenoptera; family Apidae; genus Apis; species Apis dorsata. The sequence goes on along the minus strand of NW_006263525.1, from coordinate 141,571 downwards.
TATTTATTATCGTAATTAAACGATTCAATTACACGCGTAAAATATGAATTTTATCGCTCTCCGCGGTTACAATCGATCGCCGTGTGTATACACGTTTAGTACACATTTTAATCACGTCGCGTGGAATGATTAATAAATAAATCCAGTGACAGGCGTTTTCCAAATAATTTGTTAATAGAATGGTCGGGAATCGAGTTTGATACGGGTTGTTTCTTCGCTGTAGGATTGAAAATTATTTCTAAATTATTATACGGAAAGTCACTTAAATATTAATAATCGGAATATTTCTCTTTTCTTGTTTTTTTTACGAATATTATTTTTCGTAATTGTAAATTGAATCGTTAGATATTCCTTTTTCAGATAGCTCTTTCCATTCAAAATTTAGCTTCAATCATTTTCATTTTTTCAACAGTTTCAAATATTCTGAAACTCTCACCTCCACCTATAGAATTTTTCTATTTTCGAAACAAGTTAAAATATTAACAATTCTCTTCCTTTCTTACTTAGTTCTTTTTTCTTACTCTTCGATAATAATATTCTTCACAATCGTAAAGATCGATTCACAAACTTTTCTTTCACTTTCCTCGTCAACTTCCACCGATCGTTCACTCTCCAATCACCGTCCCCTCGCTCATCACTGCAGAATATCCTCCTTCGAATAGACATCTTCGATTAGCATAATTCTCGCGCACGAATCGAAGCGCACCCGTCAACGATGGAACGATTTTTCCGCGCAACTTGAACTCCGTGTCTACGAGCGTACAAGCGAGAGAGAGAGAGAGGGGGGAGGGAGAGAATTCATTAACAAGACACCAGGGAGGCTATTGATGCGTGGACGGTGACGTTGGTTGCACCGAAACACGCGGGGGTGGCAACAAAACCGAGAGCAACTCTGCTTCGAAGAGGGTGGCGGACAATCGAAACCGAAATCGATAACTCATCGTGTGCGCGTCTGCCGATCGTTCTGCCGCCGCGCCCCCTTTCGCCCCTCTTCCTTTTCCGCTCCACGTGTGCTCGACCCCCGCGCGTGTGTCAATCACGAAACGCTCGTGTTCGACGATACCGAGCGAATGGAACGTCGTCGAATCGCGTTTAATGACGCACGTTTTATGCTTCCGTTTAGAGAAAACCGTTCCTGTTACGGACTCGGGGCGGTTGGCGAGAAGGGTTGAGCCTCTTTTCGGTGTTGGTTTGTTAGGGATTTGTTTATCGCTTCTTGGGATTGTTTGGGATTATATTTTTCGAATCGAATCGCTCTAAGGTTGTTAACGAATGATTCTCTTCTTCTTTGGAGGAATTGGTGATATCCTAGTTTATTATGGAGGATGATTAAAAATTCGATTGTTTTTAATTTTTTCGAAATTGTGAAGTGAAAAGTATCGACAAGAGTTAGAGTTAATGGACAATTTTCTTCTGAAATCCTTCGGGGTTAAAAACTTTTAAACTCGTTTAGGGGGTGGGAAGAAAGAATCGAGTCTCTCGAGAGTTTGTTGAAATTATTATTTATTTATAATTAGGATTTCGATTGAAAAATTTAGCCATTTTGAAATCTTCGAAGGTTATAATTTCGATAAACTTGGCCAAAAAAATTCATCCTTTCAATCGACGTGCCTTACGCATTCGTATAATAATTCCGATTCAATTTTTTCGCGTGGCGTACGGTTTAAGCTAAAAATTCAGGAAACCGGTCTAAATCCCTCGACAATCAAAGTAAACAGGGCGGTAATGGAATAATTCGATTTGGTGGCCGCGCACGCTCACCCTCGCGCGCGAAATCCACGAAGAGTAAAGCGTCAGTCGGCTGTTCGCCCCGTTTACACAACTCCACGGTTCCACCCTTGAGTGGGTCGGCTCACGCGACCGAAACAAGACGTCACACCCAGCGAGTTTCCGTCTGTCAAGAAGATAGAACGAGCGAAAGCCCGGCGTCGCAGCTCGAGCCGCGCTCAACGTGCCGTAAACGAGAGGATTCCGTGATCCTGCGATCGTCTCGTAAACACCGCGCTTTCTCCCCTCCCCTCCGTAAAATTGCCGGTTTTCGTATGAAATATCGTCGATATTTTATAGAGTCGAAGTGAGAAATATTGGTTTGTGGATTTGTTATATTATGTTTAGAAAAATAGTTGGGATGATATTCTTTTCTTGGGGAGGAATGGTAGTTTAATAGATTTAATTGATTTCGATGAAATAATATTTTTGTACACCAGAAATATGTTGGAAAAGTAATTAGGATAACGAACATTCTTGAATTCTTTGGGGTTGATTTGAGTTGATTTTGAGAAATAATATTTTTGATAATTGTAGATCGAAGATTTGAGTTTTGGTATTTGTTATCATTTTTAGAAAAATGATTTCTGGATAAAACTTTCTCGGAATTTTCGAAATTATTTTTGTTTTTTTAAGTAATATTTTTGATAGTACGATAAAAGAAGAAAGAAAAATGAACGGATTTTGCTTTGTCAAATAGAATTTTGATTCGAAGATAATTCAGCGTGTTATTATACGTTTCATATTCTTTTTTTTTTTTTAAATGTATTCACGCACATGGAACCAAAGTGATTAAATCGCGAAGAAATATCATTAAATAAAACATAACATTCCATCTATATTTTTCTCGTCCCTCTTCCTCTGTCTTTCGTTGTCTGCCGCGATCTTTCATCGGAGTTCTTTAACGTCGATTCTCTGCAAGACAATCGTTAAAGAATTTTACGAGGTCGTAAAATGTCCCCGGTATTCGTCGACTGACCTTTCTCCGAATGGTTCATCCGTTCGATAAGATGCGCTAGATGCTCAATCCGGCTCGTTTATAACGTTCATCTAGTCGATTTTAGAAATAACACTCGAAAGCTCGGCTGACTCGACGATTTTCCAGTCTCAATGTTTCCGCGAAATGTAACGTAAGAATAATTTAATGGAGTAATAAAAATTCTTCTTATAATACTTGCTTGTAAATCAACTTGTACAATGAAATTTTTCCTTATGATATTTAAGTCGTTAAATTTTTTTTAATAAAATTATTAGTTTCTCTTCAATTTAAACGCACATACAAATAATTCCTCTTCTAAAAGTCCATCACGTCGCTATTATTTCTCATTCGAAATTCCTCTCGTCCACCGCAATATTATCGATTTCAATCTCAACCAAAAAAGGAAAACCTCGACGACGATAAAAATTTATTTCGCACCGAATATCTCGATTCCAACAAACAAAACCTGGAACCCATTGTCTATCCAGTTATTAAATTATCCCACGCGACACACGTATCAGAGGAATTATCCATTAAATCTGACAAAAAGCAAGTTTTTCCAGGACAAAAATCGACTCGTTCCCTCCGATCGATCTTTCCCTTCCACGCATCCACCCCCCTCCCCTTCTCCCCCGCCGTGGTATCGGTAGAGATTTCTCTATTAATTCGGCCGTGTTCCAAACTCGTATCCCGAAATTTTCACGTGCCAGCACATCGCGTCACGCCTCGTCACCGACGCCGCCCTCTTTTATTTTTACCGTCTGACGTTAATGAGAATTGGCAGGGTGATAGGAGAACGAACGTTAGGTAACTAACGAGACTGGTCACAATGCACAAAGGGTATTATTTCCCCGATAGGTTTGAACGGATCCGCCGAATACTCTCTATTCATCCCTCTACCTGCGCTTTTCCCCTTCGTCGCGTGCCCGATCCTCCCTTTTTCCCGTCACAGTTTCACCTATCTCCATCGCTTCTCGCTCAAACTATTGTTTCCTCTTTGTTTCCGGCCTTC
>NW_006263525.1:135911-137650 GCF_000469605.1 Apis dorsata | reverse complement strand
TTTTTTTTTTTTTTTTTCCCTCTCTTCGTTGATCTCTCCGTTTGCACGCTATATCCGCGCGCTCGTTGAATTTACCGTTTAGAATTATCTTGCGTTGAAATTTTTAATCAAAATTCGTTCTATTAGATGATAATCGGTCTAACGTTGCGCGGTTAAACGAATAAAATTCGCATTAAATAAAAAAAAATATCGTCAACATTCCGTCAACGCGATATATACTTGGTTCAAACGCTCGTTCCACACGAAACCACACCCTTCCCCTTTTCTCGACCACTCCATCCGACCAACACCCCCTACACAATACTTTAATTATCAGAAGCACTCCTACACGTCCCGATTCGATCGAAGAGACGGATAGATAGATAGATAGATAGAGAGGAGTAGTTCCACAAAAGGAGTAAACAAAAAACTACAAAGGAAAAAAGCAGAAGAGAAGGGAAAAGAGTGGAATTCGTCCACTCAGACTCGTCTAGCCTATACCCTTTTTCCATTTTCTCCTTTTTCCTCCCTCTTTGCACACCCCCTTCGCTCTCTTTTTCCCATCAGATCCACCGTTTGTCCACCCCAAACCACCCTCGGTTTCCTCGATAGACAAATAAATAGGCAGGTAGACGTCGATCGACACCTTTCTTCCCCTCTCTTTCTCTCCCTCCCTTTTTCGTCTCGTTTCCATCGTCATTTGCCGGAAGGGACACTGTTGTAAAGCTGTATTTCATACGAGCAATTTGAACGGGTTGCACTCGCCGGACACGGACACCTGGTGTCGCGATTTCGCCAAAAGCCAAAAGCCAGCTGCGTTGCACGGATTATTGGCCGCCAGTTTTTCGCGTCGAAATTCTTAATGATATCCGCGGGGGTGGAGGGTGGGGGATGATACAGTGGCGATCGTTAAACGCACACGCCGCGGACCAAACGCGATCTTTTATTTGCGCGTCGGCCATCATCGCGTAAATCGGATTTTTGCACTCGTGGAAATTGAAACGCGTGCGGCCCAATCTAGAGGAGGGAATCCCTGGCTTTTGGGATCGAATCGAGCCGATTTAATCGCGAATCGTCAATTTTCATTTCTCGGGCTATTTTTGTTTCCGTTTCTGTTTCTGGATGACAAATGGAGAAGAGGGGAGGATATACATATCGAGGTAGAGTTGAGGGATCGGGTTTTATAGATCATGTAATTTTATAATTTTGTATTTAGGATTCGGGCATTGATTGGATCTCGATCATATTGTAATCTGGTTAAGTAAAATTTGCACGATATTATCGGAATGAAGAACGAACGAATGGAAAATAACGGGTTTCCGCGTTATTATTTATTATTTTGCGTTAAATTGGAAGCAAAATCGTTATCCACTATTGAAAAAAGAAGAAAAAAATCACGCTCATTTTCTTTATCCAAATATTATCGCACAGAATTAGTTCAAACCTGTGTGAAAGAAATAAAAGAGGCGCCGAATAAGAGATTTCTTCTTCGTTCGTCAAGTTGGCACTCGCTTTTATTTTCTCGGGCGAAAGGGGGCTTAAAATAACCGATGGATGGTAGCGTGAAGCGGAAGTAACGAAAATAAGGAAAAGGGAGATGGCGGTTGTGGAGGTAAGGGGATGAAAGAAAAGGGCGACAGGATGCGAAGGATGTTTCTCTTCGAGCAACGAATCATCCCTCTCTGTACACCGAGTGCTCTTTCAACCTGGTGGCGGTCGGATTTTAACGAAGCCTTCGCTCTTTGCCACGGTGAAGATAC
>NW_006263525.1:132025-135616 GCF_000469605.1 Apis dorsata | reverse complement strand
AGAGAGAGAGAGAGAGAGAGAGAGAGAGAGAGAAACGTTAACTTTCTTTACGATGGTGGTCTTCTTGTTATCCTCGCGGTTTACGTAATTACGGGTCTGTTGCACGGTCGCTTTGTTTGATCCCCGCGGGAAGGATGACTGTTTATCTATTTCGAAAAGAGAAGCTTCACGAGGATCCTGGAATTACCAGGGTTGGTGGCCGCGAAGATGTGTGAAAAATTTCCCTCTCCCTTCCGGATGAATTAATCGAAAAGGGCGTTGCGTTAGCGTTTCTTCGCTTCGAAGGATGAAATTTCAGTTTGGATGAATTATTTTATTGGAAAAATGGTCGTGGACGATCGAGGGAAAGAATGGAAATACGGTCAATCGGTGAAAGTTAAAAGAGTAAAAGTGGAACAATTTCGAATTGGAAATTTTTATACTTCAAATAAATAAAGTAATAAATTATTAGTATTCTGAAATTTTTTTAGCTGTATAGACAGGAGACAAAATGAGATATATAATTTTTGATGGAATAATTCGAAAATATTAAAATTTGGATACTTTTGTGAAGACTTAGAGTGACTTTTTTTTTTTTTTTTAGATAGAAATTAAAATTTTATTTATTTTGGATTGATATTTAGATTCACGGTTTTTCGAAATGGAAAGTTAGTGTAAGAAATATTTCTCAGCTAGAAGGGAACGGTGAAAACTGATCGATCGGTGCATCGTTGAAGTTGCATCACGTTGTTATTGCACGTATAATTGCACGTAGAACCGGGAATCGATTGAATAGGTTAGTCCAGGGACGTTCGAATTAATAACGTTTTATTAGAGCGAAATTGCTATTGATGAAAGAGCCATTAAGTGCAATTTATGTTGCTCGATCTGTTTTTAGTTCACCGCGTAGATCGTGATGTATGTGGCTCTAAGTGTTTCCTCGTTCAAACATACGAACTCATAAATACGAACTCTTGATCATTTTATTCAACTAAACGTAAAATAGAAAATTCGAAGAATCCATTCTATTTCAAAAAAACGAAAGATCCTCGAATCGATCGAAAATAAAAACAAAATCTTTGGACATGTCTGAAAAAAAAACAAATTCTTCGAATTTCAAGCAGGATGGAAATCGTAATCCCTGTGGCGCGAAATGGGTCTGAAAAGAGATTTTCTTTAGGATCGGCGGAGGGGGTCCAACCCTCGTTCTGTTGGTAGCAGGATGCGTAAATAATGACGGTCATACGGGCCTTCTAGCATTCTTGCATCGGATCGTGATTTACCGGCGAGGGAAGATTTCGCGAGATTCGGTCAAAATAGAGGAAAAATATCGTGGTTGTATTAATAAATCGTTATAAGAGGCTCTAAAGGGTATAACGATATATTATTTCTTCGTGCGATATGCAATATATTTTCTAATGGAGAAAGCGGGCATTATTTTTTCCCGGACAAGTGAACCGGAAGATTTGTGGTTTTTAATATCGCGATATGCAGGGATAATTTAGCAGGATCTTCTTCCGTGTTATTAATATAAATTCGTTCCATAACAATTTTTACACGCTATTGAAATTCCCTTCGCTCATTCGATCCAACACCGATATCTCGAAACTTAATTCCCCTCCCCCCTTTTATTACTCGACCTGGATGAACGATCTTTCGGCTGTAACACGTCCACTCGATCCCCACCCGTTAAAAATAATCTTCCGCAGAGTGGCGATGATACTTTTCTCCGGAGAATGTCCGCAATTAATGCTGTTTTACCGGGGAAAAACTTGGGGATATGTGATGGGAGGAGAGAGAGGAGGGGCCGGGTCGAGGAAGATGGCCACGCGCGGATGAGAGGATTTCGTTAAGCGCTTCCCACGAGATGGGACGTTTATCCTTTTTACTTTACGGATTTCTGGTAGGAACCATGCGAACTCTGTTCTTTCGCCGGACCACGCCCCTAGTCACGAAACCGATTTCACAGCGCTCTCTTTCCTCCTCCGCGCCTTGTCCGTCCTTCCTATTCTTCTTTCTCACCGCCTTTCAGGCCGTTGGTTAATCTGTTTTTTCGATGACGATGGTAAAGGAGATCAGATTTGGATTGGACACAAGCCGATAGAGGAATCACGTTGTCGAGACTCGCGCATCTCTTTCATCTCGGATGTGATTTTATTGGATTCGCGTTTCGATCTTTGGATTGGATTGTTTCGCATTTTTCTTTTTTTTTTTTTTTTAAAGAGCACTGGTTTATCGTTAAACTCGACATTACTGTGTTTCAAAATAGCATAAAATATGTATATTTCTAATATGAGTTTTTTTAAAAAAGTAATTAGAGAAGTAACAATTTTCAATTTCGCTTATAAAATTCCCCAAGAACAAATGGAAAATCGTTGTATAAAAATCATCGAACGAAATCTCGGGGAAATGGAAAATTGCACGAAGCTGGATGGTTAATTTACAGCGAGGATGAAAATGTTATTTGTCCAGAGATTAGGATACGGCAACCTCGGCCCATTCCTCTGACCTAATGACGTAATAATTCTCATCAGGCTGTCACCGCAGGCCAATTCCACTCCCGCGAAATAAGGCAATTAATTGCTCACCACGATGCGCATCCCGCCAATTAATTAGCCATTTAATTTAGATCCTATCGGCGGAAGAGGTCATCGCATTGGCTCGTCCAAACCCTTCCCTCTCCTCCTTCTTTATCCTTCCAGAAAGGAATTCCTCGAAAGAGAAAGAGAGATATATCTCCCCTTTGTACTCTCGAAATTTTTTCTTTTTATTATTTATCGAACAATTAACAAAAAATTTATTCCGAGCGAAGCTTGTTTTAATTCGAACTCTCAGAGAATTCCAAATTCCTAATTCCCCAAGAAACAAAGAACAATCGATAAATCAATTATCCTCAACACAATTCCTTTACATTCTTCGAATACCTCGACTTCTCGCGCGAAGATCGATCGAACAAATCAAACAAATTGTTCGATCGTACAACCCCACCTCGATTCCAAATTCAACTCGAGTCTAACTTCCACTCCGCCGTCGTCGACGACAATCCCATATCTTTCCAATCCACCTTCAAATTTCAAGCGCATCTTTCGATCACAATGCCACTAAATTACGCCTCTCGAACCCCTTCCCCGGATTCTCGCCTCTTTCTTTCCCCCGCCTCGAAGCTTTCCGCCCGGAGTCGGTCGAGGATAAAACAAACGAGAAGAGAAGGAGTAGGAGGAGGAGGAGTAGGAATTTCCTCTCTCGTTCCTTGTTCCTCCCGTCGAGGCAGAACGTTAATTACCCCGGCTCTCCTCTCCACCGTGTCGCTTCACTCCACGAAACTCTGTTTACGGCGCCTTCTTCGCGGCTACTCATTTTTAAGCGACAAGTTTAATTATGCCTGCAGGCCAACACCGTTTATTCCATTCCGGCTTGTTCCGCGTGGAAACGTCGCCGGCGTGTTTCTTTTCACCAAAGCCACTCTTTCCCCTCCTTTCCCTCTTCTTCTTCTTCTTCGCCGAGGATCGTCACGCGATATCGCGGCTCACGCGTGTCGAAACGATCCTTTATGATGTTGCTTTTCCTCCATACCGATGCTTATTACAGCGTTGCTCGGGTCGTTAGCTGGAA
>NW_006263525.1:124165-131750 GCF_000469605.1 Apis dorsata | reverse complement strand
TTTTTTTTTTTTTTTTTTTTTTTTTTTTTATCGGAGGACACTCGGTTCGCTCGATTATCGGGAGTGCAAGGATGAGGGCAGACGTTTTATGGCGGTTGTTGGTCGAGGTTGTTGGTCTCTTCTGATTGGTGATGGTGGAGAAGGGAGGAGGACGAGGTGGTGGTTGATGGACGTGTAATTGCGGGGTAGGCGAGGATGACATTTTAGTTGCAAGGTGTTTAGGGATTCGCGTGGAATGATATTTTCGATGGAGATTGTTCTTTTTCTTTTTCTTTTTGCGCGCGCGTGTCTTATATTTGCCAGATTATGTGTTATTATACGATCATTCGTATCTTTGATACCCGTGAAGTTGTAATTTTTGTTGTACGATATTTTGAAGTAATTTCTTGACTCTTCGAATGATTATATAAACCGTGGATGTTTATGGAAAATTTGAATGTATAAAATTCGTATATATTATTTGATATTACAGAATATCAAATACCAGAATAATATAATATGATGAGAATGAAAAATATATTCCGTTACGAGTGGAAAAGTATATTTTCCATATAAAAGAAAATCATAAATTATATTTATCAATAATATTATTCCTCTCACGATGATGTTCAGTCTCGCCACGCGATATTTGTCATCTGTCCCGGTGGCTCCATCAGTGAAATCGTTCATAAAAGCAGCGAGAACAGCTTCCCTTCACGAGTCTCTCGAGAACTATCCGCTTTTAGACGATCATTAAGCCATGACGGATTTCAGTCTTTCGCGCATGGCCAACTTTGACCCCGGTTATCTATCGATTTGCCCGCATACTTCTAGATCCCAAGCGACCTCTCCTCGAATCCTATAACGATAGGATTAAACTCGACCTAATGAGTGAAATTAAGATCCTCCTAATGATTCTGACCCTTATATCGCCCTTTTACACCTAACTTATGATTCTGATAAGAAAACGAGTGAAAGGTGGAAACAAATGTAAGAAGAATCTATGGACGAAAAAAGGAATTTCGATCGAATTTTCGTTATATTGCATTTCACTGGATCGTCGAGAATAAGAATAAAATTTCTCGAAAGGATCTCTGACAATAGTTCGAAGTAAGGAGAAAGGGGAGAGGGGAGAGTTCGGTGAGAAAAACAGGCTTAGACTGGCAAAGTCTACGAAATTACCTCGAAGCCGTGAGAGATTTCTTTCATGCTGGACACTTTCACGGCTCGTTGGCTGCAACATCGATTGCCTAGTAGCGACCGTATCGTTTGATCGATACAAGGCGCGACTAATTTCGAAAAAGAAAAAGGAAAAAAAAAAAAGGAAAATTCATTAATGTTCCTAACCCCAATGATGCGGTATCATCGATGTCGCGCGTGATGAGAACCATCGAAATCATCGCCCTCCTTTCTTATATCCGATATAATTAACTCGGCGAGAATTATTTTCAGAAATTATACGTTACACGTAACTCATGGTAACCGTTAATAACATAAAGATAATTAGACAAATATCTTGCCTGCGAAACATTTTTATTCAAATAAACCGTACATAATTCATAATGGATCTTCTTAACTCGATCGTTTTTACGATCCATTCATCTGTGCTTCAAACAAACAATTTACAATTCACAAATATTATCAATAACTAATCATAGTCCCGCTGTCGCCATTAGAAAGCAAACTCGACCCATGTCGACCTCTTCGATCCCTTCGTCTCGCGAAGAATTCCTTTTCGATAGAGGAAAGATGAGCAAACGTCCGAAGAAACGGTATTTCGCTGTTAGGAAGCAAAATGGACGGGATCGAAAAAGCGTCCAAGAGGAGGAGCGTCTTTCGATCGATGACCAGTGATCAGAGTCAAAAATCGGGCAACACGGACGATCGGCCAAGCGGAGATTCGCTCGATTTTCCGGGCTGCTAGGCCAGGATGGGGAAGAGCCGTAAGAAGACTCGTTCGATGGCCGTAAATCGAGAGGCCATCGCCTGGGGCCACTGGCCGAGTCTAGCTACCAGAACGGGTTAATATCTGGGAGTAGCGAGTCGTTACTCGAGAACAAGCGGATTCCGCGACTCGAGAGGCCGGCTGTTAGTTAAATGAGAAGCAATTATCGTAAATAAGACGTGCGTTGCCTATCGGGCACGTGGGTGTTCCGTTGGGGTTCTTATGGATCTTGGACCAGTTCCTTTCGAGAATATAATGGGTCGATGAATGAGATATTATGTCACCAGTAAAGACCATCTCGTTTCTTTTATTTCGTGAGATTGTCCAGAAGAGGTTATTAGCGTTTATTTCCAGAGTTGATTCTGGTAAATATTGTATCGTTGTTCGATAATTTTTAATGCTAGGTTGTATATATTTTTCATTGGTAAAATTGGTAGGATGTTTCTAAATGAAAAGATCGAGGGATCTTCAAAAATTATATTTAATTCAGATTTTCTAAATTTTCTTGTCTATTCTACGTATTTTCTATCTATCTCTTTTTTTTTTACCTACTGGAAATTTAATTGAAATTATTCCGTTCCTCCCGTTTAATTGTTAGCCATAGGAAGAATAAATTAGCGAGGGTTGATTAAAAATAGGAACGTTTAAAGAGGTTCGTGCGTTTTAACAAGACACTGTTATCTCAAACGAGGCGTGCATTCGGCGTTTGTTCTCGTGATTCATTGTGTTCCTTCGTCCCTTGGAAAGGGAAAAAGGAAGAGAAAGGGGGAGGATGCACCGGAAGGGAACCCCATTTCGTTTATCTTGCCGCGGTAACAAATCTGCATCGATCAGCAACTTTTAAACGAAATCTCCGATCCACCACTCCTTTATTTAAAAATCGAACCTCTTCCAACGAGTAATTCTAAAAAATTCTCATCGAAAGTGAAACAAATAAATCGATTCTTTCATGTTCTCTTCCCATAAATATCCGAAATCTCCATTATTTGTCGAACATAAATTTATCCAAGTTCGAAACAATCCGCATATTTCATCTTCGTTGTCAAATATACAAAATAATTTAACTTCGTACATTAATTCTATTTCTGAATATCTCGAGAATTATCGTAAAGATTTCTAATGGCCGACGAAACATTCGGCTTTTTCTCTCCGCGTGAACAGAGCGAACAGGCCACGCAATCGTACGCGATCGCAAAGGACGGTTGGAAAGGGATGCGTGACAAGGAAGCCAGGGGTCAATCTTTTGTTAAGTCGCGACCTTTTGTCTCGCTGTCTCGCAATTACTCACGTATCCACCGCAAATTGGAAGGCTTTTCTGCACGGAGAGCTTCACTCTTTTTCTTCTTCTCCGCGTTTCCACTCCGCGCGTGCCCCAAACGCGAGCGCATCCTCTCCTCGCGTGATTGACATCTTCTCCTCGGATGCTGATGAACATCTCGTAATTGGCGAAGAGAAACGCATCCTGCTTCCTTTTCCGCGATGAGTCAAGGATAATGATTCAGGAGGTAGTAAAAGGTGTGATGAAGCCTTCGTTTCCTCGAAGACTGTTCCTCGTTTGTTTTGCGTAATTAATTAATGGCGCGAGAAGAATGAAATGAATTTATTGCAGTTTTAAAGACAACTTTGCTCCTTGCCTTTCGATGTGATTAATTTACCATACGTTCGACTTTCATATGACAAATTGACTATTTTAATAATTTAATTAGATGAATAAATTATCAAATTTATTCTCAGAGAATAATGTACAATACAACGATCGAATTTTAAGAATTTTACGCGTCATAAGTGCAGGAGTGAAACACGAAATCCTAACGGATTGGATTTTACGAATATTAAAAACGATATTATTTCATCCGCATACATTTCGTCATCAAGTCGGAGGATACTATTAATGGAGAAGAGAATTCTGGGAACCACGAACCCGGAGACACGATCAATAACTCGCGCAAACATAATTTGAATTCCCATCAACCCGGCCACCACCTGTCTCTTTCGATCCACGCACCGTAACCATTCTTCCATTCTTCGCCGCACAACCCAAGTCTCTCTCGAAACCGTCGAGGAAAATAAAACTCCTCCAAAACTTGTCTCGGTCCATTTACCCCCATATTTAAAAGCATCTGGATCCTCGCGATGAAAGATTAACGACCCTTGGGTGGTGGGCGAAGGCTCGTGAAAATTTCAAGCAAGAAAATTCACCGTTTTTTTCACCCTTGGAGAAAAAGGCTGTTCACCAAGATTGCGCGAAAAGCGTGTTCCACCACCCCTTGGTGGCTCGCGATGCGTCCACTCTTTGGGTTTCCAAGTGACCGTTGCCAGGGGATGCAAGTGACTCCACCGCCTCGACCCCTGCCCCAAGTGGAACGAACCGTCGCGGCCTGGTCGTTTTCGAAAACGAGGAAAACGGTGGGACGAACGACTGGAAGAATGGAGGTTGATCGCCTCTCCTCGGGAGGGGGGAAAAAAAGGAAGGGATGCCGACGAAGGGATCGGTAAGAGCGTAATTTGTCGATGAGCGACTCGGACCATTTTTCTCCCACCTTTTTTCCACGCTCGGTTTTTGTCGGCTTTGTCGTGTTTCGATTGTCCGTGCGTTTTCATCCATCACGACATTTTTTCTCCCTTTTCTTTTTTTTTTATGGAGTATTAAAATACTTCTCGGCATATTCAATGGATGTAAGTTGGAAACTTTATCAAGAAGAATTATATAAGGAATGTACGAAGAAAATGGATCTGAGTATATCCTGAGTTTTAATCTATCGAAACGTGGAATGATCGTTTAAGATTTTGCGAATGTCGTTTACATTCCAAATCGGCCGATTAACCAGTCACCGATTTACTTTCATCGATGCAAATAATTAAAAAAGGAAAAGGAATGGCTTCAATTTGCCTTCGCTAATTACGCGAAACGAGAAACGAAGAGAGCTTAGGGGAAAAGTTTCCAGCGTGGCAGGAACTTTCTATTTACCAGCTCGATGTCCGGTAATTGAGGAACAGAATTAAGAAAGAGAGAGAATAGAAGGCGCAACGAGCAGTTCATTTAGCCACTCGTCGAGAGTGGCAAATTCGCAAGGGGGAGGGAGAGAAAAAAAAGAAAGAAAGAAGCAAATAGGGGGTGACTGATTTCGTTCCCTCGCGCTCGAAGGTTTAAAGAGTTTCGAAGATGGGCTTCGAGAGGCAATCGAGAATCCTTAAGAAAGCAGGTTTCCTGTCTTGATAATTAATTACAATTTTTCCCTCCCTCGTTTCTTTCCATCCTGAATCTGATTAATTCTTTCGAAAAGGATGGAGACCGATAATCGCGTGAGAAATCATAGGATACAAAAATGGAGGAAAGAGAATTATGTTCACGCTCGAATAATTTTAACCTCGAGGTCGGCCCTGGTGACAGTGATTATCTCAATCAACGACACTAATTCCCCGTTGCCATTCGTCGTTGACCTCGCGTTTACCAAGCTTTGTTCGACCTCTTTGTCGTCGTTATTAAATCTTTCGAGATTGCCGCGTTGAATGGGCGTTGCCGAGAGTTGTCGCAATTCTCGATTAGCTTCGAAGAGGAGTACAACTACGTTTCTTCTTTATTTGATAAAAATGGATCGTTGATAGAATTTCGACTCGATAATTTTCAAGAAACAGCAAATAATTATCCATCTATTTAAACTTATAAAAAGAAAGGGAAGAAGATCTTTAACTTCGATCGAAAGATACACGAGCGAAAATTTCTTCTGGATTGGATCAAAAATTAATTGGCTTCTCTTTTTTGAAAGTAGCATATTTGCCTCGACTTTTCATTTTTTTTTCTCCCCTCTAAAAGAACGAGTTGGTTCCATTAAGGCAAAGGGAGGAGGAGGAGGCAAAGGCAAAACGTTTAATTAATTACGATCCGGGCGAGCGAATCCTTAAAACTTGTTTCTCTCGAGAGAAACGCATTATCCGTGGCATAGTTGGCCGATTACAAATGCGGCGACACAGGCCGCAACGAGTAATGCACCGTGAACAAGATTCGCGTACACGGATACAAGGTGCGTTAACAAGTTCGAATGTCTCGTGAGCCTCCAACTGACCCGATACAAGTATATAAAACCCCTTGAGTGAGCTATTCTGAAACCGGAATCCTCCATAATCTTGGACTTGGTCAGCGTCGTTAATCCGGACGAATCAATTTCAGTTAAATTGATTTTGAATACTTACAGAATTTTATTAACGATATCAAAATCGTGAAATCAAATATTAAATTAATTCGGTATTCAAGTAAAATACCGAATAATTTAAGAGGGAAGATCAGACAAAGGAAGACACTCTCTTCTTCGTTTCTCTATATTCTATAAATAATGTATATTTCTCTTTTTTAAAATCTTATTCATTTTCGTGAATCTCTGAATTGGATATCCGTAGATTCGAATGAAAGTAGAGAGTGGAAAATGCTAAATTAACAATTTGACGTGAGATATCATCGAGGCTCGCGATTGAATCATCAGCGTGTCCGTTCACACACAAGATGCGCCAGGTAGTAGAAATTCTAAATTGGCTGATTATACTTTGGAAGTCTATTCGTTCGTTCCAGAACAAGCTCTCGACGATTTTCTCGTCGAATTATGTAAACGAGCGGTTCTGGAGCTGGCCAACCCGGATCCTCGGTAATTGAGAGTGGAGATGCGTACTTTGCGGAAAAACGAGTGGCCGCGTTATACCGAGATCGTTTTTAATCGAAAGAATGTACCGAGATTATTTCATTATCGTCGTTATGATCTTTGATACGCGAACGAAACTCTTTCTCGAAATTAATTCGAGAAGAAATTAATTTTGCATCGTTTAAGGGAACAAAGGGAAAAAAGCCTCTTTATACTTAAATCCACTCTTTTTTAGAAATTTCTTTTCTAAACGTGTTAAGACAATTTGATGTAAGATAAGACGAGTTGCGAATACGTAAGTTGGAAATTAATCGTCGAAACAAGAAAGAGAACGCGATTCGAATTATAATAAATTATCGTCAGAAACTTTTACTTTAGTAGAATTCTACAATTCGATATAATATTCTCGTGACGATTTGAATCGTTCAAAATTCGTTCGCATGAACGTTTCCGTCATTCGATCCATGGAATCAAATACGCATAAATATCAATCACGTGGCCGAGATGTTAAATTGTAATAAAGCGTGACCAACGATTCGAAGATAAAACCATTTATGGAGAATGTATGGCCCTTAACGATAATTACGACGGGTGCATCATCGTGGCAAATATCGTGGAAAAGAAAAATAATAACGCGCGTTGTACGCGCAAGTTGGTACCGTTATCCCCGAAAGAAAGTCCGAATATTACCATGGCCAAGATAACGAGCACCTCCGTGATTTTTCGATGATAAAACGCGGAGAATCTCATTTTGGGAAAAGGTATTAAAAGCTCGTTACATGTAGTAATTTGTGGAGTCGAGAAGGATACAGAAATAAAGAGTTTCCTTTTTTTTTTTTTAAGGGGACTGAACTTATCGAGGTCAGAAACGAATAATCGTTATGAAATAATTGCAGTTTCGTTATTAGCTTAGTATCTTAGATTTTACTTTATTTAAAATTTTTCGAGATAGATCCGATTTTCCTCTCTCTATAAGCACTCGAAAAGTAGTAAATAATTTCCTTTCTAAAATACTATGAAAGTACTCGAC
>NW_006263525.1:107194-124035 GCF_000469605.1 Apis dorsata | reverse complement strand
ATATATATGTACACTACAGCATTGTAAAAAGTAGGTAATTTTTTTCATGGATATCCGCCTTTCTCGTGTCACTCGCCTATTACCACGACACACAATTTCTTCTCAACCACGATTTTTCCTTTAATAACCCACTTTTTCGGTTACTTCGATCGTTTCTCCATGCCGACACAACTCGCAGAACAAATAAAACCGTTAACGAACCGAATCCGAAGCCGTGGTTCGGATATTATTTTAACAACTCGCTCGTAAATTAACGCTAATTCCCGTGAAAGTAGCGTCCACTTATAATTTTCATCCGTGTTCTGCCTCCTCTTTCTTATCGCGGGACAAGTTGGAACTGTGCGCGAGATGGAGGATTTTTTTTTTTTTTTCTTTTTTTTTTTTTTTTCCAACCTGGGGAATGCACACGTGGGCGTGTGTAAATTTCTCAATTCGCTTATTCTCGAGGGCCTCGAGAGAGGCCAGGGAGTCATTAATCTGGTTATGGATATGCACCGGCAAAGCCAAGGTCTCTGCCACCAGACGGCTCGAGATTCAATCTCTCTTCTCCACTTCTTTTCCCTTTCCATCGCCTCTCCTCTCGTGCTCGAGCACGACTCGGTCTCCCCCTTCTTTTCCTCCACTCTGGTCAATGGTAACAAGAATTAAAGCCAAGACGTGACACCTTTCGCGCTCCTATTATACTCCCCTTTCTCTTTGTTTCCATTTCTTTCTTTCCTTTCTTGAGAGAGTCGTATTACGAGTTCTTGAAGAAATTTTAACTACTACGCGCGGAGAGTAAAACTGTCTAAACTGTCGAGTTTTATTTCCACATATTTTAGGATTCTTCAAATATTCAAAAATTTCTCTTTGGTTATAAATCTAACACTCGTTTCAAATATCCACTGATAAATTTCCAATTCTGTTTCTTATCCGTAATATCAATTCAGTCACGTTTAATTTGTTACAATTGTTACACCGCATCTTGCTTCAAATTTCCAAAGTTTCACTTTCTATACTACTTTTATTTTCTCCTGTATATTTTCATAATTCCAAATTCATATTTTCGTGGTTCGAACGTTTCTTATCTGACCACACATCCATAAAAAACACTATTATTTTCAATACACGTTATTGTCACTTTGTACTTAACTAATTTTACAACCTCACCACCACCACCCTACCACTACCATCACCATCACATTGTGGCTCTTACTACCCATTGCTCGAACACTAAAAATTTATCACGAGAATTCCCAATGGTTTCTCGAGGTTTGCCGAATCACCAGTGGAACTATCAACCGTCCTTCTTTCTTTCTTTCTTTCTTTCTCTCTTTCTTTTTTTTTCACGAGGCAAAAAATCTCCGGCGACGACATTTTCGGCTCGTTCCACGCTCCCTGCGCTTCTACACGAGTAGCGAACGACCGCTCGAATATTTCTTTTCGCGGAATGGCCGGTAAATTGCTTATATTTAAACGGTTAAGCACCCTCGACGGCGAGCGAACGCGACCATAAATACCGGATTATTGCGGACGAGCGCCACGTAGGGGCAATGCCGAGGTAATTGCGTGATTACCGTTAACATTTGCATGTATGTTAGTAGCTCATTGTCGATTAAACGTGGTCCACTGGTCACTTGGTAACCGGTTATATCCAGATTTTTCTTCCGACTAATCCGCCTGATTGTTCTTTTATTTCTTCTTTTTTTTTTACTCGAAATATAATTTATATATTCAGATATAAATCGCGTGGAAAAAGGGAGAATAATTTGAAGTAATTGTAAATGAGCTCTTAAGAAAATTGCATAGTATATTCTATAGGGATTGATAGTTTCTATTTCAAAGATGTATCATTGCATCTATAATCAATGAAACAAATATACTTTGAGAAAAAGAACGATCCCTAATTTATATTTATATAAAAGATAGAATAAGAATCGTTACATTTTGTATCGTCCATGATACTTTCGAATTACATACGAATTATATAAGATTATATAGTAGGAATTGGAGAATTAATTTTCAGATATCCTGCGATACGGAGATAGAAGTGAAACGATTGAAAATAATTTTGCACCGATATCGAGAAAGTTACAGTATTCATTCGTGAATCTCTTGCACGACCTATTAAATATTTGATGCAAGGGATGGATGGGGGGAATACCGTATGGGTATTCATGCGCGTTTAATTACTTAGTCATGCCATCAGATCCTCCGGTAGGCGATTCGAAACTGGTCGTTGTCTGTAGCGAACAACGTCTTGCTAAATTCGCGGATGGCTTCAATCTACGCGAATTTACATATATATTCATGGTCGCGTTTATACCGCAGCTATGCAGATTCAATCCTCAAGGTGAATTGGAATATCGCGGAGGGATGTGAAACGTGTTATTTAATTATTAAGTGGATGGATCCTTTTTGGGACAGTAATTTTTTTAAAATCATATTAATTTTCATACGATTGCAATTTATAGATGAAAAGGGGCACGTCTCTTGAATTTTAAACGGTCGACTTCGTTAAAGATACCCGATCATTTCAGGAAAATTTTCCCTTCGATCTTTATACTCTTTTTCGTACTCTGCGCTCGTTGATATGCACGTCACGAGGATTCGATTTCCGATCGAGGCAAATTTCGAGGAATCATGTAATGAAACACGTGTAACGCGGCTCGGTTAACGGAAAACAAGTTCGTCCAGATGTTGCCGAACGTTGGATACGTGTGAGTTAGGTGAATCAGCTCGAATATTCCTCTGCCCACGAGTTTTAGCTTTCTCTTTGCCTTTCCCTGGTTAACGTTCTGTAATCTCATTTGCATATTCGCGCGTATCATCCCTGGATGATACTGTCCCATTAAGGCGTTCCCTCCATGATCGATGGCCTAAGCGGAAAAAATTTATTCAATTTTTATTATTTAACAGAAATTTCTATCGTCAATTTTTCGAAACGTTTTAATATTCTAAGTAAGATCTCTCTCGGCATTGATCAGCGGAATCGCTCGATCCGATCACGTATTGTTGTGCCATACACATGAAGCTCATAGAAATCGAAGCTCATCTATAGATCTTCTCTCCCCTTCTCATTTAAACTCGTGCTTTCCCGTATCTCATGGAAGATACTAACACGTAACTCGAAACTTTGCTCATTTCCTCATCATCTATCTATTAAACCTATAATACATATATATAAATTTTCTTTGTACGCACAAAGTGTCGCACAATAATCGAACCTTCATTCATCTCTTATCACTTTTCATCTTCTATTACAATTTTTCTTACGTTAAATAATATTGATCTTGCAAGAAATTTCACAAAAATCATCTATTCGATCCTCCATTTTATCCACTCCTTTCTCTCGATGCAAGAAATCCCACGGATCCACGTAGTACGAAATCACGCGTTCCTCGATCGAGAACAAGAAGATCATCACGTCCTCTTCACTTCGCCGATTTTCATCTTCCAAAGCGAGGGACACCTCCTCTTCCTCGTCTTCCCTCTCTCGCCGACCAAAAACGCAGAAAAACGCGCGAAGGATAGGAGATGGAGGGATAAGGAGGGTGGTTGGTTACGAGTGCGAGCAAGTACGGGACAAAGAGGTGATGGCGGTGGTGGGTTAGAAGCTTGGAGACTGAAGGAATGCCTAATGAGGCAGACATCTCGCGTGGGAGCGATCATTTCCATGGGGGTAGGGGATACTGCTATGGTCGTCGTAGAGAAGAAGAGGAGGATGGCCACGGCGTGGATGGAGAAACGAGCCGCGCGAAATCGTAATTCAACGGGGCGGAACTCTGGTAGAAGCGAAATTTGAATTTAAAGCGGGCCGAAGCGGGTGGAGCGGGGGCGATCAGGGGACCAAAGCGTCGCCGAATTAACCTACGTGTCCCGGGCTAAATCCTGCCTACGTGATTATATTTGCCGGTGCACCGCTGGACCCGCCACGATAAAGTCCGCGGGAACGGAGGGATTTGCTTTTTAAGCTCGAGCGGGCCGGATTAAAACCGTTCGTTCGCTCATTTATTCGGCTTCGTTTTCGGGGCCACGGGGCTCGGACCGTCGTTATTTCTCGCCGTTATCTTTTCCGCGGTATAACGTTCGATGCTGTTATCGTTCCGCTCGGATGATGGCCATCAGGTGTGTTGGAAATCGTGGCTTTTCGTTTCGACGTTTTGATAATCGGTTTGCTTTTTCGGCAGGGAATAGGAGATTGCGGCTTTGCGAATAGTTATGAATTTAGAAATTTTTTCGGATGGAAAAATACTCGTTCGAAAATTTGGAGCAACGAACGGGTTTCGACTTTTTTTTTATCGGATGGAGAAGCGCTAATGAAATTTTCTGACAAAGTATTGAAGAGTATTATTGCGATATATATATATATATAGATTTTAGTCGTGCGTCTCAAACATTCGTCTTTCCAAGGATCCGACCATTCCACCGAACAAATCTCGCCAGCGAGGTTCTACGGAATCCACTTAACCAGGCAGCAACAAGAAATCGTAAGCCAAAACAATCCCAACCCCGATTCGACGATCCACTTTTCTTCTCTCGCTTAACGATGCCCTCAAAAATCTCCATCGTCGAGGAAAGATCGTTTCGCGACGAGGCACGGCCGCGGAAGCTTTTTTCCTCCTCCCTGTGAAGCCAAGAGAAGGAGGAGGAGGAGGAGGAGGAGGAGCAGGCAACAATCACGAGCAGTTGCGGCCCGATAACAGAGGCAGAAAACGAGCGAATCCTCTCTCGATCGATCCTCTCTCTTTCTCCCCTTCTGAACGTTGTTACGAACGGAGGATGGTACGATGCGTTGGAAGAGAAGGTTGTTCTCGGTACGGGCGATTATCTTAATGTCTGCATCATGGTGGCAGGTACCCACTCTGAAGCTTGTGACGAGAGCCGAGGGACGAAAAAGTTTACTGGCGGCAATAAAATTTGTTCCCGTTCGGCTTTCGACCGAGAAAACCTTTCCTTTTTCCTTTTTCTTTTTCTTTCTTTTTTATTTTCTTTCTCCGAGTTGCGGAGAGGAGCAGGTTTCTTCCTCCTCCTCCTCCTCCTCCTCTTCTTTGGCCTCGTGGGCGGGATGAAATTTGAAGATGTTTATTGGATTGGATTACCGAGAGAGGTCGGTGGTATCCCTGGCAGCAAGAGGTATAATTTCTTTGGAGCACGATGTTTTAAATAATTGAGGGGTTATTTAGTTGGGAAGAGGAAGCGGAAAGGAGAAGAAACGTAGTTACTCCGTAGAGGCTGATCTGATTTTGGAGATCGTTTCTTCCTTTCCATTTGGTCTTTGGTTGGATGGTAATCGCGATGGATGGGGGGATAGGCAGGTAGGATAATCGATAGGGATTCAATTTATTCCGAGATATTGATACCCGCGATAGGGGAAGATGAGGGAAAAATTGAAATCGAACGTGGCCGAGGAATAGTCGGGATTATCCCGACTCGCGTGCGGACGAGAAAAATTAAAATAAAAGTCGTCGAGATCATCCGATCCGAGGAAATGGTATTATACAATTCTTCCAAGGAAATATTACTCTTTCAAATTTATTCACCGATGATCCCTTCCACAATCCACTTAAGAATTGCCACCCTGTCTTCCTTAATTCTCCAACATATAAAACACTCGCGTCCCAAAGGTGAAATAGCGAAATACGTTGGATAAATTCGGTCGAAGCCATCATCGAGCCATGACTTGCTCCAATCGCCACCCTCTGGTCACCGAAATTTCTCTTCGAGATCCATAATGGACGTGGAAACAACGGATCACTGTTGTTGCTGCCCCTTTCGATCCTCTCTTCGTCTCGTCTCGTCTCGCCTCGCCTCGATTGGCTGTAATTTACGCATTGCGTGGAACGAATAGTCGTTGGAAGGATGCAAGGACCGATGCAGACACGTACACGGTAACGCTCATCACCGAACATTATCGTTCTCCGCTATCTTCTTCTCGTCTCGCTTCTTCGTGCCTGTTCTTAAATCTTTGCATTTTGTTTCTGTTGCATTCTTTCCTTCGCATTTTTTTTTAATCGAAGGACTTTTATCTTTATCTTTTTATGTAGCAATTGAGATTCGCCTCGTGCGTTGTACATCGTTCCTTTTTTTAACTTAAAATGCTACGAAGCTCAATCTATTTCTGCTTACCTCTTCTACGTTAGAAGTCGTTATTAAACTCTTTTTAAATACTATCTTTCGATCGTAACCAGAAATTAGATTAAAATAAAATGGAAAGACTTCACGTAAAATTAATTCTTCGTTCCATTGAACAAGACTAAAGGAAAACGATTTTTCGCAACGATTTGTAAGAAATTGTTAGATAAATAAACGAAGATATAAACAGAGTATATTTAACTTCCTGTTGTTTTCGCGCGATGTTCTCTCGCCAACTTCGTCACGTTTTATTATAGTCGAGGTACGCGAAAAAAGACTCGAGAAGATATTGTCCAGACACCACCCTCATCCTTCTCTCCTCGGATATATTTGTCCGAGCTAAGTTTAAAACAAAAGACGTCTGCTCGAATTCAATTAATATTCCTTTTCGAGGAAGAGAGAGAGGAGGAGATGTGTATTTTCAATTTCCGTAAAAATTCGACACGATCTAGAGCTCTTCCGTCTAGTTTCTTTCGATCCTTTCGCGTTTTTCGTCGTGCTACGTGGCACCAGTTTCAAGAACGTGCCGTAATTTTCTGTTCGATCGATCCCCAAGGACAAAAAGCGAGCAATCTAGCCGTTCCCCATGGATTACGTGGTGGAAGACACGGCCAGATAGTTCTCCCCGGCGAATGAGAGAACGACTCGTTTTATCTTGAAAATACGCGGAGAAGAAGAGGAAAAGGTTCGAGTTTTAATCGTATATCGTTGGAATTTGAGGGAAAGGAAATATATACGTTTTCTTTTATTTATTTATTTATTTTATTTGAGAAATTTTCACTAATTCTCGATCATTAATTTTTTGTTGCAGGTGAGTGAACCAAGTCGTTGCCGTTGTGTCGATCAGCAACAAGGTATTTACGAATTATCGCGAATAGATCTCTATTTTTTTTAAAAATAACAAAATTATTCCAACAAGTACGAAATTATCACAAGGAAGGTATTTATTCTGAATATATATTTTCACGTAATTCGAATAGGGATACATGGAGGATCTAAAATTTTTAATCTCCTTTCTTCGTTCATTTTCTTAATTCGGATGCGTTTCAACCGTTCAACAAAATCAAATCCGAGATTACGCGTATGTATACTAGTTGTAGGTAGTCGCTGCTTCTGTCACCGAATAATCCTATCTTCTCGATGATTCATCGCTTCGGATGGCAAGGTGCAGCAGAGCGTTGATTCGTGAGATTCCCTGATTCAGAGCCTTGCCAGGCCCCCGATACCGTTCTATCGATCTAGCTCGGAAACGGCAGACTTGTAACCTTGTCAGCCTTGAAACCGTTTCACGAATTTCCGCGAAATTATATATATACGCGTTTCGACGTTCTTCTCCGTTCAATTCGTTGTCGATCGAGTTATCATTATTCCAAAATGAAGTAAAATTTATTTAAACCATTTCTTTTGTCCAATGACTTTTGTTTCGTGAATCGTTAACTTTGTGTATTTTGGGAGGAGGGGTGCAATTAAGGGATTAATCGAACGTTGGAATCACTGCCCTTTCTTTTTATCCTTGGTTGTTTGATCATATCTTGGTTTGCTTCGACTTACGATCACGATATAAGGGGTAATCCTCGAGAAGCTTAACTTTCATTTGCCGTGTCTCCTTCGATTACGGCGGTATCATTGATTCAGGCTGGTTGGAGAAAAAAATCGGATTAATCCACGAATTTGGTCGCGTGATTTTTTTTTTTTATTTTTATTTTCCCACGTAATTGGTTCGTGGACTCGATTATTATAATTGTAGATTTGCGTAGGATAATTACCCGATAAATTTTGCGTAAAAATAACGGTGAAAGAAATGAGGCGCCTATCGATGATAAAAACTGATTAATGCCTTTTTGATGTCCAACATTGTTTTCTGCAAAGTTTATGGTTCGTGAAATTAGATAAACGTGTAATCGTTATTACGAATAAAATAGACTGTGTTCAATGAAGTAATAAAAAGTGGCAAGGTTATTGCTTTGTCTAGTCCACCGGCCGGAGGGAACGTAAAAATCTCTTTTTACTGCAGAGAAAATTCGCGATGAATCGAATTTATCGTTTATTTCATTTCTCTAAGAATTCTATTAGTTTTACAACGTAAAATCGTAAAATCGATCGAGAACTTTTTTTTACATTTCCATGTTTCGTCGCTTAACTACGAGAGATAAAAATTCCTATATACTTGGAGAACAATTTATAATCTCTTTCAAACGAACGAACAAACAAATAAACAAACAAGGAAGGAAGGAACTTCCTCCATAAAATTTTCCAAACATAAATTTCTATCGATTTCCATATCCCGTGGAAAATGAACCGACAACATCGTTAAACAACAAATCGTTTGCAAATTAATTTCCAATAATAACACACAGGGATATTATTCGATAACGGATCTCGCGTGCCGTGTTTACTCTCTCACGAATCGGCAACCTTCCATTGTTTTCAACCCAATCCCGTCCAATAATGAACAAAAATTCGCTTCCACATGGGGGTTCGATTAATTCGAACGAGGCAAACTGCCGTCTCAATTGCAACCGGCAAATTTAATTCCGCTCTTCCTCCATATTTGGTCCACTGTTGATCGAGAGACACATTATTGCACATTGTCAGAGAGTGCAATTATATGTAATTGCCCAACTGACTAATCTGATTAGCCGGATCGCGTTACCCTTCCCCTCCCCTCCTTCCCCCGTGACGTGTGATAGATCCGCTTGATGCGCCATTGCCACGGTGTTACACAGCTTAGAGGATCGAGCTCTCGAGGGTTATCGATAGGTAACTAACTTTCGCCGTGTATAAAGCTCTTACAGTTATGCCTTTAAGTGTTAAGGCTTAAAATAAAACCTGTTATTCCGCTTTGAAGCGTTTTGTCTATAAATAGACACGCGGTGTGAGTATCTTTCGAACGGGAAATTCGAGTTGGTGGTGGAGTTAGGTCGAAAGCTGGTGGTGGTGGCAGCTCGATTTTCGGAATATTATTGGGGAAGGGAGCGAATAATTTTAATAATCGTCCGAAAAACGACGAGAGCAGGATAGATTCCACAACGCGAAATATCTTTCCCTTCAAATCTAATTCAAGAGCCCGGCTCGAATTAATATCTTTATCCCGTGAAATACGTCGGGAACGAAATTTATCTCGAAGATATCTCTTTCGCCAACTTTGTCCTCGACAAATAGATCGGGGCACGGAGAACCCTGGCTGAAACTAAATTTATATCGTTCGTAATAAAATATCCTCCCCCCCCCCAAGTCCGAAAGAGTAGAAAATAAATAAATAAATAAATTTCGAAAGAGATATACTCCTATTTCCAGGTGGTGCAAAGGGCCAGGCGGCCCAGTTCCATATATCGAGCGCGGCTCAACTCCGCGGAAAGTCGTGTTACCTGTCAATGCAATTACCAGCCGATTGTCGGGGATCGAGTCGAGCGGGCAAGGATTTATCGAGCGTGATAAATATCGAAGCGCGGTGCGGGATCGGTTGTTGTCCTGGAGGCCTCCTACGAGGACACGCGTATTGTACTCGCGGTTATCCGCCGCGCACTCTCAATTAATCGACCGGCTGATTGCAACCGCGATACCATCTGCTTGTTGCCGTCGCATTGTGGAACGTGGAAAGAGCGGTGAATACCGCGTGATTAACGGGACACCGCCTACGTCGCGACGCTTCGAAGGGTCGCCCCGGCTAATCGAAAACTGCGTTTCCTCTGCCTCTCCACGCTCCGTCCAAATCGCGCCGACTTCAACTTTGGTCTCGATCGAACGAAAACTCTTCGACTCGAAAGAAATTCGTTTTAAATTGGAAGGAATTTCGAATTTTGGGCAAATGTTTGGGAAAGGAAGTATTATCTTGGATGGATTCTGTGATCGGAGGAGAAATTGATTCAGCATGGTGGAAGACAGGATTTTACTTTTTTTTTTGTTTTTTGGAAGTTTATTGTAGAAAATATTGAAATGTAGAAGAAGCTAAGGAGAGTAAAGGAGAATAAGTTCGATGGATTTTGTTTCTTTGAATTTGGATTCGATGTTTGTTATAGAGTGAAACATTCACATGATAAATTTTCAAATTCATGGAAGATGAATAAGAATGGATGAATCTTAAGTTTCGTTAAGTTTCGAAAGCAAAAAAGGATATGTCTCCTCCGCGTTCGGATTTTAAATTGGAAGGAATTTCGAATTTTGGGCAAATGTTTGGGAAAGGAAGTATTATCTTGGATGGATTCTGTGATCGGAGGAGAAATTGATTCAGCATGGTGGAAAACAGGATTTTATTTTTTTTTTTTGGAAGTTTATTGTAGAAAATATTGAAATATAGAAGAACTTAAAGAGAGAACAACTTCGATGGATTCTGTTTCTTTGAATTTGGATTCGATGTTTGTTATAGAGTGAAACATTCTCTCTCTTTCTGTCTATAATAAATTTGCAAATTCATGGAAGGTGAATAAGAATGGATGAATCTTAAGTTTCGTTGAGAAAGCAAAGAAGGTCGGACGTCCTCTCCGCGTTAATCGCGTTATCTTCTTATCCGCTTCTCGACGTTAACTCATTTTGCATTAGAAGTCGAACACGACGTGCCAGGACTAGTCCTATTATCGAGTCACGCGTGTTTAATAGGACGTCGGTGATAAAGTGATTTAATGTCTGGATGAATACGCATCAATCTCTATTTTCTTCTATTAAACGCACGTGGGTACAAGTTGCATTATCCCTATAATATTTATCGACAAGAAAAAGAAGAATATTCTTTCTCGAAACGAATATTTTTCGTTCTTCACGCTTAAAGAATTGCAACGGCGAATGCTCTCTGAATCGAGGAAACTACGAAAAATCTTTTTATCATTCACTCTACGATCTAAGATTTCCTTTTTACGGGGATTGCGTAAAACACGAAACGACGGTTATTGCTCCTTCGATGAAAAAAATTTATGTACAAATTTATACTTCGGTTGGTTGTCCAATAAGCATCCTCGTGAAGAACCGACGCTTTTTATTTGACCAACTTTGTACAATTGCATCTCTGTATAATTATTAAAAAGTATATTTAACGCACACGGTAGAACAGAAATACAATTTTCACTATTTATTCGAGTTCGTAGCACGTACATCTCGAAATAATTACAAAATTTTTACCAATTAAATTTCTTCGTGACAAGCATTCACTTTCACTGGTACTACTCTCGCCGTGTATATATTTTTTTAATTTAATTCAATATATGCAACCACGCTATTTATTTATTCCCCATAAAGACATTATCATGGAGATAATTGCGTACGTAATACAACTTATTGCAGAATTGGAAAAAAGTTTGTTTTTTTTTTTATATTTGTTTGGCCGAACACCTCCTGATGCCAACTTCTTCTCCATCGAGTTTCCCGATGATTGCGTAAAGAGAAACGTTCACGGTAAATACAATTTTGTTTCCCGCAAGCTCCCGGTATCTTTATAGCGAGCACTGTAATTGCGGTCGTAAAAGAATTTTGCGAAACACCTCGGAAACAGTCGTCATTCGCTTTCTAATTCTTTTCGCCTCTGTTAACTCGTTCCTCAGCATCGTAAATAATAAGAGGAATATATCTTTTTGCAATTTCATAGTCGCGCTTTATTGTCTCGAGATTCCTCGACTTCCTTCTAACGTTCGCGCGATTACAAATTAGTATCGGTACTTCTTCTTTTTCTTTATCCACCAGCAATTATCGCCATGATTTCCCATGTATCCTTTTCTTTAAATTCTTCTAGATAGAAGATGCGTCAATATCTTAATGTTGGAAATATTCGAATGCTAGGAAAAAACAAGATGAAATTTTCTAATTAATTAAGAAGAATTTTTACAATGAAATTCCAATCTTTTCAAACAAAAATCTTTTCTTTACAAAAAATCGGCTTCACGCTTTTCCACAACACTTTTCGAGCAAAATCGCCTCGTCGAAAGATCGATGGCCAAGGAAACTGGTTTCCGAAACACGTGTTCTTCGAGAATAACTCGTGCGTGAAATAAAAAAAAGAAAAAAGAAAAATAGAGAATTATGCGGGATGGAAATTCGCGTATTTACGAGTCCAAGCACGGTCCTCGCCGATGGTGAAACATGGTTGCTCGGTTTGCCGTTTGTCGCCAGGGTTACGGAAACAAAATAATTAAGGGGATGGAAGAGGGTGGAATTAGAGAGAGGGAGAGAGAGAGGAGACTACTCTGTAGCTGACAGGATGCGAAACGGCGAAAAGGAAAAGGGGACCGACGATTCTCCGGGAGTTGTTGCGTAATCGGGTAAACTCTCGTTCAACCGGCATAACTTGATTTAAACGTTACGTACGTTTATCGCCAATTAAATTTCCAGTCCTTCGTCAATTTAAATCTGCCGCTTGTTCTCAAAAGCTTCGATTGTAAAAATTAGTTTAATGAACTCGAGCTTCTGTTGATTTTTTTTTTTTTTTGATCATTGATGAGAAAATAATTTACTGTATTGTGTTTTGTCGGTGTAAAGGGAGACAAGTTGTCGAAAAATTACAATTGAATGTAATTGGTAAAATTTATCTGACGTATATTCATACGAAAAATACTATTAAAGAAATGCGGGGTTCGATACATTCGAGTCAGCAGCAAAAAAGAATTCTTAATAATATTGGTTTCTTTTTCATGTTTTCTTGAAAAAGTTTTCCACAATTTTCGATACACGCATGGAAATGGAATTTATTTGGAATTGTACGAGCATACTTCGAGCGTGCTAGTGACACTTCTCCAATAATCATATAATCATTAGAAACCCGAGGAGAAATTGTATTTTTTTCTCGAAACGACGGGGATTGGCTTGTCGATTTCATCAACAGATGATCGAGCTCTTCGATTTCTCGATACGTGCCCCCCAACTTTTCACGCGTGTTGTATCTCGTCTTGTATCCGCGCGCTTCGATCGTTCGCTCCGTTTCACGCATCGTTCCCGCCTGATAAATCGTCTGTCTCGATCAGGCTTGCCTTAAAAGGTCGATATCGATCGCGCTTGTTCTCGATAGAGTCGTTCGAAAGGAAAAGAGAGGAACGCGCGCCGAACGCCCGGATGATGGATGAGATTTCCCGGTTATTTCTCCCGCTTTTTGTCTTGCGGTGAATTATTATACCACCTCCCTTTCGACGATCATTAATATCCGTGGATAATAAAAATTCGCTCCTCGCCCGTTTCCATTCGACGCGTTGTAATTACAGCAAAGAAAGAGAGAGAGAGAGAGAGGGAGGGATACTTCGATGATGATTTTAAAAGGTTGTTGATGATTACGGATTCGTGGAATTAATTAGGTATACATTACTAAGCGGATTTTTCGCATTTATCTTGACAAAGAAAATATGCAGATGAAGAAGAGGAGAAAGATGTTAATTTCACAATAGAGCGAAATGGACTGTGTGCAAAATTTTGTTAGACGAACACATTAAGGGATCCTTTTGCTGCATATTTTACATTAAAAGAAAATGCATAATAAATAATTGCGCGTGATTTGCAATTATTTCTTGGGAAGGGATGAAAAGGATAACAAAATATTTGACGAACGATTCTCGAATTTAAAAAGAAATGATGGAGTACTTTCACTCGACACAATCCTCTCGTCCACGCAATAAAAATACCAATGTGACACCGATAGAAGCACGATCCTACGATAAAAAGGATCGATAATATATATCGATAAAAGCGGGGCAAGAGTGGGTTCCGTGTCGATACGATGGAAAAGACAGAAGAATAGCGGTATATAGAGAGGGAATAAGAGGAATGACGGGTAAGACGCGAAGGATAAATCGGCGAGAGGATTTTTCTCGCGACAGGAAATATTTGTTCGGCGGTCATGCGAGGTACGCCAAGCACCGGGGGCACTTTATAATTGCAACTTGTTGCAACGGTTGCACGCTAGCAACGTGTTCTGTACCAGTTCACGGTGCATGTAATTTATGGTGGTCGGATAGGTGGGCCGAGGGGTGGTGGTGGTGGGGAGAAAT
This sequence comes from Apis dorsata, assembly GCF_000469605.1. Taxonomy (NCBI): domain Eukaryota; kingdom Metazoa; phylum Arthropoda; class Insecta; order Hymenoptera; family Apidae; genus Apis; species Apis dorsata. The sequence continues at coordinate 109,963 of NW_006263525.1, read as the reverse complement.
GGCAATTTTAACGACCGTGCACGACGGTATAAATATCGAAGGACGTGGAACAAATAATTGATCAAGAACGTGGTCACGTTCCCTGCGAAACGATGTATCCACGAATGAAACACGTAGTCGCTCGCCTGTTTGTGGTGCGCTCTGAAAATGTTGATTTTTTTCCTTTATCCTTTTTCTTCTTCTTCTTTTTTTTTACGACATTCACTTTAATTATATTATGAAAATAATTATACGTTTATAATTATGTTTGGAATAATTTAAGAAAAATTCAATAGGCAAATTAAAATCGATTTTCATTAATTTGTAAGTCTGACGATGTTCTCCCATATATCTGATGAAATTATTTATTATTTGGAGTTAAAACAATTTTTTAATTAAGACCAAGCAAACGTAAATTTTAGTAGAATCGTTTTGAATTCTTTTTTTTAATTTTGCACATACAAATCCTTCAACTTTTTTGTCTTACTTCGATCGTTCGTGAAACCGTTCGAATAAAGCTGGGAATAATTTTGGAAATGAAAACTCTGAATGGAGTCTTAACAATTCGAAAGCTGAATTTCGCGAAAAAGAGAAACACGCCATGGTGAAACGTTTCTCTGGACCAAAGAAAAAGAGAGGGAGAGAGAGAAAGAAGCAAGAAGACGAAGAGGGTGAATGGAAGGAAGGATGCTGATGAAGAGAGCAAAAGTTCCGAGGACAGATGAAGAGCGGTAGTGGGTCGAGGGTTCGAATGAATGAAACCACTGAGGAGGAAGCTCTCTCGTCTTGTGCCACGGGACAAAGAAGCTCGACGACGATACCGACGTGGAGGATACCCGAAGGGAAGTTTACTTTGATTAAAACTGTTCCAGTAATGTCGGGGGCCTTTTCATGCGTGGCTCGAGCACGGAATTCGTTTGGCTTGCATTAAAGACTCGTAGCACACGTTTATCGATTCGTGTGCCTCGATGCGTGTTACGAAGCCGATTTCCACGGATGAAACGCATTTTTGATGCTCGTATTGGTAAAATTAACTCGTCCGAATCTTCAGAATTTTCAGAATTTTTCCAATTTTAGAAATATTCTCAATTCCTACTTCTTCTTTTTAAAATTCTAATTTTCCATGTAAAAGAATCGTGATATATCCAATTTTTTAGGGATAATTAAGCTTTGTTAAGCTTTTTCGAAAAATCTTTCCGTTATATTTCATTACTGAAAATCCTTTTATCGCGCAAAAGAGACATTCATCCCTCCGTCCAAATGATGGACCAATCGTCGTTTCTTTCAAAGTTTCAAATAGAGGAATGACACGACGTAGGGTGAGAAGGGGTGCCCTACGTGAAAGAGAGAGAGAGAGAATTAAGCGCATCGTGGAAACGATATTAATAGAAAGAGAACCCTCGAGACAATTTCGCTAAGACGTGAAAGACGAGAGGTTCCGACTCCTTCACGACGGTTCATTCACGACGACCCTCGACCTAGTAGCAGTAGTCTTGGTCCGTCTTCAAAGCCTCGTCCTCTTCATCGGCTCTCTCTCTCCCCGTATATCTCCTTCCATTTCTCACCACCTCTCCTTACATCGCTTTCTTCACGACCTTCGATCCAACCCCTTAATTTCACTCCCTACAGACTCGGTACTTATAGCCGATGCTGCTCTCTCTGCCTACCGTTGCTAGCCTTTTCGCCATGGTTTTAACCGCTCATTGAATTACCTTTGATAATTGCTTAAGATGCTCGAATGCTCTTTGTTAAGGGATTCAAGGGATGGTTCAAGGAGTCTTACTTTCGAGATTTTAGGATTTTTTAATAGTATTTGCTTTTATTAATTCTTGATGACGAAATCAGTGTGCAATTGTAGTTCATAATTTTTAATACGATAAATATACGAAAGAGATTCAATTTAATCCTTTTGGGTAATTTTTGGATTGAAAATTGGGTAAATTTGCTGATTTTATAGGATTATAGATAACTAATAGATTTCATCGGCCACGTGTAAAGAGCCAGATAACAGGCCAGGGAAAGAAACTTGAAACCATGGAAATAGATATCCAATAAATTGAACAAAATAGTATTCGAATTACCATTCGGGATAAGATCTTGATATTGAAAATTAGAAGGCTCGGGACCCTCGATAAGTTGTAATTTATTTAAATTATCGATCCTTTGAATCGGCGAATACTACTCGTGTCCTGGCGTGGTAAAACACGGGTTCGAGTAACGGTACGCGTCAAGTTCTTAAAACGATCGTTTCACGCATTAATCCGAGAGATAGAGAAGTTGTCGTTACTTTCCTTCTCTTTCTCTTCGTTCGAAAATCTTCCCCCCCTCTTTTTTTATCTTTCTCGTCAACCGTAGAAATTTCGTTTTGCGATAAGATTTCGCAATAACAAGATTTTCCAGTTACTTTCGATCACGATTATTCGCCTGCGAATCATCGGCCTGTTCTTAATCAAAAAACGTTACGGATATCGAGCGGGACGTATAAATATAATGGTGAAATTTTAAAATGGATAATTGGAATTTAAAGCAAATAACGCGTAAAGTGAAATTCGAACGTTAAACCGTGGCCGGTTTACCGATAGCCAAGCCGCCGCCAGTAATCTCGCGATAGGACAATGCGTGGACAATCGAGGGTTCTCGAAGCTGCGAATTGAATTCTCAAATTGCGTGTCGCGTAAATTGGCGGCGTATCTTTAATCCCCTTCGTTGCCATCTCCGCGCACGGTCCAATAATCGTAAAGGGTTATTCGTGGACGGTGCGTTCAGGACAGGCATTCCATCTGGAAATCT
>NW_006263525.1:104190-106994 GCF_000469605.1 Apis dorsata | reverse complement strand
TCTCTCTCTCTCTCTCTCTGTGTACGAATGCGAAAAGAGGATGGAAGCCCATGACGAACATCCTCCACCCACTTTACAAACGTGTTCGAGTAATTTCAACATCCAAAAGGATACAAATTTATTCATTACCTCTCCGTTGAACCAAACTTGGAACAAAGATATAAATTCCGAAACTCGAAGCAGAAACTCAAACACCGTGGCTCCTCCATCGTTCTCCTCGTGAAAATCTTAGGCGTGGAATACGAAAGGTAAAAGTGTGAGCGAGTTTTCGATCAGTGTGCGGTTTGGTTTTTGAATGAAAAGTGACGGGTAATCGGAGCGCGTATCTCTGGTAATCGATCTCGAAGCGCGTCGAACCGTCGGGATTCTCACACGTAAGTTATATAGTAGTGGAGAAGGCACGGTCTCTCGTTCCTCGCCACGGATCGTATTCCAGATAGGCCAATGGCATTGATCGGAATATCGCGTATCCGCTTTGGATATTGGCTCTCTCGCGTGGGACGAACAAGCAAAGCGTGACGCTCGGCCACGCTCGTGTACCCCGCCTTCGCTCGCTCTTTCCTCGCCGCGTTTTCTTCCTGCCTCGGCCCGAATGGAGGGAGAGAATATTGCGGAGGCCTTTAAATAGAGGAGAAACGTGAATCAGAGGAGGAGGAGGAGGAGGAGAGGAGGTTGGTCTACGCTTTCGAAATGTCTACGTGCAATTATCTTGGCCGCAATTAAGGATCGTAACGCGATCGAGCGTGTGGGCGTGCAGAGTATCTCTCTCTCTCTCTGTTACGATAACGAGTAATCTAGCGTTGATAGGTTTTACCTTGCGCTTACATGTGACATCGCCAATCCTTGACGAGGCTTGGAGAGAGGAAGAACTGGATCTATTTTTTTTTTAGGATTTTTTTAAGTTTACGGGTAAAACGGTTTACTTGGGCATATTTGGAGCTTGTTTGGAGTCTAGATTCAATCAAAGTCGTGCTATTAGTGGTTTCGTCCTGTACTGTAGATAATAATACATCGTTCTCGAATAGTTGTTGAAATCTTGTTGAAACGAGACACGGCAATTCCGTGGATATTTGTGTTTCTCTTTTCGCTTCGCGTCCACGTAGACAGTCTATTCCTCCGAAACGACTGGAATTTAACGCTTAATCCTAGGGAGAGCACACATTAGGCCGACTTATCTCGCCGCGCACGTCGCGTGTATTCGCATTAAAGAGGATCGAGAATCCTCCTCCTTCTCTCCTCGCAGAGGTACACGATATCTCGAGCTTTTCGAAACGTGTGTAAAACTATAACCCAGGCAGCGTGAGCTCGTCGACCGATATTGCTGGAAATTGTGCCTTTCTTCGTTCTCTTCTTCGAAGGGATTGGCGATAATTATTGTAAATCGTTCTAACGAGCTCCTCGATACTCCACGCGAAGCTTTGAACTTGGGACTTAAGTCGTAAGAACTTGTGTCGTTTCTCGCGATAAACCAGCGTCGATACCCGAACGAACGTAGATCGGTTTTTAAACGAGGAGGAACAGGTATACTATACTCGCTAGAGCGTGATGTATCGTTGCTATTCGAGATAATTAGAAGGGCAGCTCGAGAGAGCGATGGTGCGATTTAGATAGAGGCAAGAATGGTATATTTGGTATCAAAGTTAATAATATTCTTTCGGGTATTAAGGTTAATCGAGATTTTTTTAAAGATCAAGATTGATATTTTCAAGATCGGTGTTGTGTACTCTCTTAAGGTTTAAGGTTAATTGCGATTAAAGCGTGGCATCTCGCAGGCGTGTATAATGGAGTTTTGGTTTGATATTTTCTGCAGGATGGAAAATTGCATCGATTAGCGGTGAGAAAAATCTGGCTTTCATTAAGAGAAAGCGCAGTTTATGTAACTGCGGAATAATGACGAGCGGCTGAATTTGTTCATCTTCGACTTATGATCTTCGCTCGACTTAATGACATTGCTTTTCTCGAAAAGAAATAAAAGTCATTTCATAGTTCGTATTAATCACTTTTACGACTAACTGTGAAAACGATCGATTGTATCCGATTCTTTATTTCTTTTAACAAACACATTTTTCGCTATGGATTCTTCAATTTTCTTCAATTTAAATTTTGAACCGCTATAGTTCCGAACACAACAACTTCCGGTGAATGGATAAAGAGTCGTTAAAAGCAAGAGTCCTGCTCTTTAAAACGCATTTTCATTTATTTCGATACGACTTTCGGTTCCCGAGATATCGCCGCATAAAGAAAACGTAATTTTTTAGTCAATCGTTTACCTCGAATCCTATTAAATCGTATTAAAATTAGCAAAACTTTGAACCGCTATAACTCCGAAGATAGTAACTTCCGGTCAACGAACGAAAGACCATTAGAAGCGCTAAACCTTCCTCTTTGAAACCCATTTTGATTTATCCCGATACGACTTCCGGTTGCCGAGATATCGTCGTGTAAAGACAAAGGTAATTTTTAATCGTTTACTATCTTCGTCCTTGTTCCTTACTCGGGCCTCTCGCTCGCACCTCGTTAAACTGACCTATCCCAAACTCGAGACGAGTGCCAGACGCGATTCCTAGAAAAATGCGTAGTACGCGTTTCTAGGAAAAAATGTAGGTCAATGACCCGCGGACTCATTCATATTCCCTATTAGGCGCTACGGAAACTTTGATTCCTCGTATCTCGGTTACGGATTGAGATATCGGAATGAATGAAAAAGTGACTTCAATGGCATTCTTTCCTTTATATTCTCAATGATTTTGCTTATAAAATTTTTAATTTCTTCTAATATTTTTTTCTACATGAAGAAATTCAAG